>NW_024533389.1:0-37500 GCF_016097555.1 Gigantopelta aegis
GATGGAATCTTAAAAGCATCTCATTTCTATGTGTGTTCATTGATTGATTTAAGTATTTAAAAGACAAATGTCATTTCCACAAACCCTTCGATAGTATTTATTTGAGATGCTGGTAGTGTGCTCTGGAGAAGTTGACTTTTTACTAAAGAAATGTTTAGATACATAAAATGTATCAATAATACTAATGAGCCTATATTGATAAATACAAACACTACAAAGAATAGTAGAAAAAATCACTCCAATATTTCCTTAATAGTTGTTTTATTGTAAAACTGTATTCACTGATATTGAAGATTAGATAGTCAAAAGGACTGTGATACTATATAAGGTTTCATACCCTATGGAGCTGCTCAAAGCATTAACCAGTCCGCCCCTATAAATTCATAATGGTTCATGGTTTGAATACTTAAATCTGTTAATTATCATGTCACATCAGCAATCACCATGGCATGATTAAATTAAGTAGAAGGTCATAGTCAGATACATTTGGTAGTACAAGTGATAATTAAAGATAGACTAGAGAAAAATAATGTTATAATGTCTCTCAAACCTGTGAACTACAGGATGAGAATTACGTAATATATCACAAGTTATAACTCCTTTTACATGATATCTTCAGTCATCCTGCCCTCGTTACAACTTCAGTATTTCCTTTTCCTTTGCAAATCTTGAACACTACTTGAATAGTGCTGTGAAATTCTGGTGCATTCAGGTCATTATCAAGTCATATTTGTATATTATTTTGATTTCTTCACTATATTCAGGCAAACGACTATCCCTGACACCTGTATGGTGAACTACATTTGATATATTTGTACTGTCACAACCAAATCAACACCTTCAATCCAGGAGTCGGAACAATAGACTGAATTATGTGTAATAGTTTCAATATACCTAGAGTTCCAATTATTGACTATGCCATACTTATCCTTGATGTCACAAAGGTATCAAAACAATCAGAGACCATGTATTCCTTTCGTGTCAGTAGCCCACTTTGAGTCACTGTTTTATTAACTATTACATACTAATTCTAGCTATAATAATTACGCTATATAAACATGAATCAGGGCACTAATCAGGAACTTTTAGCAGGACCTATAACAGAACTTGAAATCTTAATCACAAGTTGTACTTAAAACGATTATTGTATTGGAAGTAAATGCATATAAAAAATCTTGTGTGTTGCGCACATCTAATTATCTACTAAATGTTCAATGGTCAGTGTTCAAACTGTAAAAAATAATATGTTATTTTAACAACTAATTTGTACCTTACATACAATTACTCACCATATAATTTGTTGGCATGTAAGTATAATATACCACAAATTATACAGTGAGTAATCACAATAATTCTAGATTCCATAGTAAATCCATTTATTCAGATAGAAAGTAGTTGATAAATGACATAATTATACAGGTGAGTAATTCCAAGAATTCTAGATTCCTAGTAATCCATTTTATGTCCAGATAGAAAGTAGGTTGATAAAATGACATAATTAACAGTGAGTAATTCACAAGAATTCTAGATTCCATCGTACTCCATCTATGTCAGATACAAGTAGTTGATAAAATGACATATTATTGTTTACAGTGAATACAGTGCATTGTCTGGTACACACTATTAGTACTACCAAAAACTAAAATTTTTTCATATAAATATCATAGCTACCCTTAAAAATTGTACATGAGATTTAACTTGACAATATTTAGTTTAGTCCATATAAGTTTGAAGCTTTAAAGCATACAGTTATCCTATTGAAGATTACTTCTTAGTTGCAACTGTAAAACCTGTAGCATCATTGAGTCACAAGACTACAGCTGTGTCAATACCAGAAATACCTTCAAAAGGTTGAATAGTAAACACTAATATCCTTGTATCCATTTTCACTCAAAGCAGAAATCTGAAACTCTGGTGTCACGCTCAAAGCGACAAATTTTCCTGACCCAATAGAATAATGGATGAATTCTGAGTCTCCCAGTGGACGGAAACTTTGAAGTATCATTTTTCCACCTGGTTTAAGGTACTTTTGTTAGCCGACCATATCTTGACTATACTCTTCACAACTTGTACAACCATTACATATGCAAAAACTGGAGAAATAATGTCATATGGTCCCTCATAACCAGGAACTAGAAGAGGAGGATCACATACTATCTCACAAGGTATAACTCCTTTTACAAGACATCTTAAGTCATCCTGCCTCTTTAAAACTTCGTCTTCGTCTTTGCCTTCTAAATCTTGAACAACATACTTGAATAGTGCTGTGAAATCTGGTGCATTCGGGTCATTGTCGACCCACATTTGTAGAGTGTGTCGATTTCTTTCAGTAAATTCAGCAAACACTATCTCTGATGCATGTATGGTGAACTACATTATATATTGGTACAGGGCCACAACCAAATTCAAGCACCTTCAATCCAGCAGAGTTGAAACCATAAGACTGGAATATATTGTGTAATAGTTTCATGGTGTTGAGAGTTCCAATCAGTGACTATTGTATACTTATTCTTGATGTACACAAAAGGATCAAAACGCTTATTGTAGTCCTCTTTTTTGTCGGTAGCCATTATGAGTTAATATTTTATTAACTATTATACTAAATATAATAACTATTATTTTAATGCAGGTAATCAACAGTAGCAAGAATTGAAGATGCAGCAGCAGGTCTTGAAAATAACAAGTTCTACTTTTGATAATTATTTTAATTGCTTTGGAAATATACCAATATCAAACTTCACATGTTTTAAGCAGCTAGTATCTACTATCTTCTTAAATGGTCCGTGTTCATTCAGTGATATTGTCTGACTACACAATATTAGTATTACAAAAAATGTCTTTTTTAATTTTTTTTTTTCAGAGGCCGTCATAAATGTGATAGCTACACTTGAAATAATTATAATGAAATTAACTGACATTATTATAGTCCTACAAATTTGAAGCTTAAAAACATACAATCATCTAATAAAGATCACTTCTTAGTCGCAACCGTAAAACTGTAGCATCAACTGAGGCCAGTGTCAGCACCTGAAGTACCATCAAGAGGTTGAACAGTAACACTATATCTGTATATCCTTTTTCAATCAAAGCAGATTTTACGAAACTCCAGAGTCACACATAGACTAAAGAATTTCTCTGATCCAACATAATAATAGAGATACTTTGAGTCTTCCTTTGGCCGGAGACCCTGAAGTATTAGTTTTCCACCTGGTTTTAAGGTACTTTGTTAGTCGACCAATAGCTTGACTATACTCTTCATGAGTAGTACAAGCAGCAGTTAAACATAGACTGGAGAAAATAATGTCATATGGTCCCTACCAGGAACTAGAAGAGGAGGATCACTAATATATCACAAGGTATAACTTCTTTTACAAGACGTCTTAAGTCATCCTGTCTCTTTACAACTTCCTCTTCTCCTTTGCCTTCTAAATCTTGTACAACATACTTGAATGGTGCTGTGAAATTTGGTGCATTGGGATCATTGTCAAGCCACATTTGGAGAGTATTACATTTTTTTCAGAATATTCAGCAAACACTATCTCCGATGCATGTAGTGATGAACTACATTGATATATTGTACAGGGCCACACCAAATTCAAGCACCTTTAATCCAGCAGGAGTGGAACCATAAGACTGGAATATATTGTGTAACTAGTTTCAATGGCTGAGAATTCTAATCAGTGACAACTGTATATTTATCTTTGATGTATACAAAGGATCAAAACAATCGTAGGCATTGTACTCCTCTTCCTTGTGTGTAGACATTATTACTTACTTTTTTATTATAATTTAATACTAATTAATTATAATAAACTAGTATAATATAAACCATGATTTTAGTGGGAGGAGCCTTGTTATGCAAGAGTGTGCCGTTAGTTTATATTACATCTACGCTTACGGTAAATGTTACAGGCCATATCCAGTCCTGGAACAGGAAAGTGATTATTCTTGGAGTTCAAAATAGGACATCAGGAGGTTGTTCAGCTACAGGAACACTATAAAAATCTATTTTTTAAAATTTTAAGTCCTAATAAATACTCTTACAAAAATTGTATATGTGGTCTAAATTAACACTTTTTAAGTCTAGTCTTGTAAAATTGAAGTTTTAAACAACAAATCCACTAGTTATAAATCACTTCTTAGTGGCAACTACGAAAAGTATAGCATCAACACGAATACCAAAAAGGCTTTGTCAGCACCTGAAGTACCTTCACGAGGTTGAACAGTAATACTAATATCTTTGTATCCATTTTCACTCAAAGTAGAATTAAGAACTCTGGAGTCACACTCAGTGGAAAAAGAATTTTCTCTGATCCAACGTAATATAGTGGTGCCTGCCTGGTGATTGGACACGCTGAAGGATTAGTTTCCCCCTGGTTAAGGTACTTTGTTAGTCGACCAATAGCTGAATATACTCTTCATGAGTAGTACAAGCACAAACTTAACATAGACTGGAGAAAATAATGTCATATGGTCCCTTCTATCCAGGAATTAAAAGAGGAGGATCACGTAATAATATCACAAGGTATAACTCCTTTTACAAGACGCCTTAAGTCCATCCTGTCTCTTTACAACTTCATCTTCTCCTTTGCCTTCTAAATCTTCTACAAACATGACTTGAATAGTGCTGTGAAATCTGGTGCATTCGGGTCATTGTCGAGCCACATTTGTAGAGTATTTCGATTTCTTTCAGTATATTCAGCAAACACTATCTCTGATGCATGTAGTGGTAACTACATTGATATAATGGTACAGGGCCACAGCCAAAATCAAGCACTTTCAATCCAGCAGATGTTGGAACCATAAGAATGGTATATATTGTGCAATAGTTTCAATGGCTGAGAGTCCAATCATTGACTACTGTATATTTATTCTTGATTACAGAAAAGGATCAAAACGATATAGTCCATGTAGTCCTTTTTTTTGTCAGTAGCCATTTTGGGTTGTCGTGACACCTACCTATAATTTGTACGACCCGGATATAATACTGTAGACTTATTTATCCTAGGATAACAATGTTGCTGCACAAATTTTGTCCTACCCACCCAAATAGGACAAAATATTTTGGCTTGCAATATTAAAATCCTAGATAATTCAATTGCTTGCATATTTTATCCTAGGATAATAAATTGCTTTGCTTTGGAAATATACCGATATACAACTTCACATGTTTAAGCAGTAGTATCTACTATCTTTTTAAATGGTCAGTGGTTCATTCAGTGATGTGGTCTGACCTAACACATATTAGTGCTACAAGAAAAATGTCAGATTTTTCAGTAAAAATTTTTTTTCAGAGCCGTCATAAATGTGATAGCTACACTTGAAATAATTATAGTATGAAATTAAACTGACATTATTTATAGTCCTACAATTTGAAGCTTAAAAAACATACAATCATCCTATATAAAGATCACTTCTTAGTCGCAACTTTCAAAAACTGTAGCATCAACTGAGCCAGTGTAAGCACCTGAATTATCAAGAGGTTGAACAGTAACACTAATATCTGTATTCCAGTCCTTTTTTCAATCAAGGCAGATTTACGAAACTCCAGAGTCACACATAGACTAAAGAATTTTCTCTGATAAACATAATAAATAGATACTCCTGAGTCTTCCTTTGGCCGAGACCCTGAAGTACTTACATTTTTCCACCGGTTTAAGGTACTTTGTTAGTCGACCAATATCTTGACTATACTCTTTATGAGTATACAACATAGTTAAACATAGACTGGAGAAAATAATGGTCATATTGGGTCCTTCATAACCAGAACTCAAAGAGGAGGATCACGTAATATATCACAAAGTATAACTCCTTCTACAAGATGTCTTAAGTCATCCTGCCTCTTACAACTTTCTCTTTTCTTTGCCTTCTAAATCTTGTACAACATACTTTGAAATAGTGCTGCAAAATATGGTGCATTGGGATCATTGTCAAGCCACATTTGTAGAGTATTTTCGATTTTTTTTCAGTATATTCAGCAAACATATCTCTGATGCATATAGTGATGAACTACACTGGCATATTGGTACGGGGCTACAGCTTGCCAAATTCAAGCACCTTCAATCCAGCAGGAGTGAACCATAAGACTGGAATATATTGTGTAATAAGTTTCAATGGCTGAGAGTTACAATCAGTGACTACTGATATTTATCTTTGATGTATACAAAAGGATCAAAACAATCGTAGGCATATGTACTCCTCTTCCTTGTGTGTAACATTATTACTTACTGTTTTATTTATAATTTAATACTAATAATTATAATAACTAGTATAATATAAACCATGATTTTAGTGGGAGGAGCTACTTGTTATGCAAGACGTGTAGGCCGTTAGTTTATATTACATCTACGCTTACGGTAAATGTTACAGGCCATATCCCGTCCTGGAACAGGAAAGTGATTATTCTTGGAGTTCAAATAGGACATCAGTGAGTTTGTTCAGCTACTGACATACACAAACCAATATAACAGTAAAATGCTATTTTTAAAAATTTTAAGTCCATAATAAATACTCTCTACATAATTGTATATGTGGTCTAAATTAACACTTTTTAAGTCTATTCTTGTAAAATTGAAGTTTTAACAAACAATTCCACTTATTAAATCACTTCTTAGTGGCAACTACTAAAAAGTATAGCATCAACGAATTACAAAAAGCTTGTCAGCACCTGAAGTACCTTCACGAGGTTGAACAGTAATACTAATATCTTTGTATCCATTTTCACTCAAAGCATAATTAAGAAACTCTGGAGTTGTCACTCAGAAAAAAAAATTTCTCTGATCCAATGTAATAATAGTGGTGTCCTGCTGGTGATTGGACACTCTGAAGGATTAGTAATTTCCCCCCTGCCTAAGGTATTTTTGTTAGTCGACCAATAGCTTGAATATACTCTTCATGAGTAGTACAAGCATAAACTAACATAGACTGGAGAAAATAATGTCATATGGTCCTTCATATCAGGAATTAAAAGAGGAGGATCACGTAATATATCACAAGGTATAACTCCTTTTACAAGACGCCTTAAGTTACCATCCTGTCTCTTTAAAACTTCATCTTCTCCCTTTGCCTTCTAATCTTCTACAACATACTTGAATAGTGCTAGTGAAATCTGTGCATTGGGGTCCATTGTCGGCCACATTTGTAGAGTATTTCGATTTCTTTCAGTATATTCAGCAAACACTATCTCTGATGCATGTAGTGGTGAACTACCTTGATATAAGGTACAGGGCCACAGCCAAAATCAGCACTTTCAATCCAGCAGATGTGAACCGTAAGACTGGTATATACTATGCAATAGTTTCAACGGCTGAGAGTTCCAATCATTCACTACTGTATATTTATTGTTTATGTACAGAAAAAGGATCAAAACGATTATAGTCCATGTAGTCCTCTTTTTTCTCAGTAAGCCATTTTGGGTTGTCAGGACACTTAACTATAATTTGTCCGACCGGATATAATACTGCAGAATTATTTTATCCTAGGATAAACATTAAATGTCACAAGGGGGGGTATGCTGCACAATTTTGTCCTACCCGCACAAAATTTATCCTAGGACAAAATATTTCTTGCAATATTTTAATCTAGGATAATAAATTGCTTGCATTAGTTTATCCTAGGATAATAAAGTGCTTGCATTATTTTATCCTAGGATAATAAATTGCATGCAATATTTATCCTAAGATCTATCAAAAATATACTTGTTATATTTCATTTATACTCAATAATATTTAAGGTTAACATTAATTTTCATTTTACTGTAATAAACTTTTGAATTATACAGAAATTTTATCACAGTTGTCGCATAACCAAATGGAAGATCTCTTTTTAATGACCTTCTTCGGGGGGGGGGAGTCTTGCAAACAAACATCAATATAGTATCACATTCAGAACAAGTGCTGCATTGAATCATCTTTAAATCTTTGATCTCTGGCATCCAACATTTGCAATATACTGGTATCTTTACAAAATTGGTGATTTTATGGACTTTTCAACCAACACGTCTGTGGGAAATGTAGAAAAAGTTCCTTTATTTAAGCAGCTGTGTAAAGTGGTCTCTCATCTTTCGTTGTTCAAATGTACATCTACCTGATCATCTCCCATAGCATCACTGAGGCAAAAGTCAGAGCAAAGAGACCACAATCTAATGAGCCAACTTGTGACTGGCAATACCTATACCTTTAAAGATAAAATGAAACTTAGTGAGTAAAACAGATAAGACTGACATACCTGATGTTGATTTCTCTATGAGTGGTGCAAACAAACAATTGCTGCAATTTGTCTTGAAGTGAGATGAACTCATTGCAGGTAGTAAGCTGTCATAAATATCAAACAAATCCAAGGTCACATTCATATGTGGAGATAGTCACCCAATGACCATATCCTGTATGTAACTGAATTATTGAAGTTATTGAAGTGTAAATATTACCTCTAGTGTCCCAACAGTATGAGTACTTCAGAGAGCTTTGCACTGGATTTGCCAAAAGACCTGGAGCATTGGGATCATTGTCAAGCTACATTTGAAGAATATTTGATTATTTCAGCTTCTATATGTCCTCAGCTTCCATACTCATCCAATGGTTCGCTAATTGGCATTTTTAAATACGCAAAAGGAAATTGGAAAGTAGAAATGTGAAAAGATTTCTAGCAATAAAGAAAATATAGTGCAATAGCATATAAATAATTCTTTTCCAATAGAAATGTCAATTATTCTTATTGTTTTATTATACTGTTGAATGGCAAATTGCTTGAAATATGGTATTTGGTGGTTAAAAGTTTGGGAATTATGAAGTAAAAGGAAGATAATAATCATGAGTGAGGCATCAAATTGCTAAAAATCACCAAATTTAAAACTTCACTATTATTTCTAATAGAAAACTCTATCCATACCACTTTAATATCACAACATATTACCTCTAATATATTGTCCAATGTCTGTTTCATACCAAATAGTTCAGCTGGAACACAGAATGTATCAAGTCAGATTAATCAGCTGCTGGATTTTGTGTCTATGGTAATAATAATAATAATATTCATAAGTAAGCTAAGATCACATGTATATATATAGTAATGTACAAACAAAAGAAAAACAATGTCATAGAAAGTATATTAAATCAACATGCTTTTTATTTGAACAAAAAGAATCACAGTCAACTCACCAATATACCAACTAGATTAATTAGTTGTCCACTAAGATTGATATGTCCTCCAACTCTCACTTCTCTCCCTACTAGCTCAGCAGAGGCAAAGAGAGAGAGATGTTGAAAGAGTGGTCCAGGTGAACCCAACAGGTACGTGTCCTGACCAATCAAACCCTAGATGGATATTAAAGCATACATGTAATATGTGTGTTCATTGATTGATTTAAGCTATTTAAAAGAACAAATGTCGATGGTAATTTCATATTCCATAAACCTTTGATAGTATTTATTTGAGATGCTGTAGTGTGCTCTGAGAAAGTTGACTTTTTTTACTAAAGAAATGTTTAAATACAATAAAATGTATCATAATAATACTTGAATGAGCTATATTGATAAATACAAACACTACAAAAATATATTAGAAAAAATCATCCAATATTTTCCTTAATAGTGATTTTATTGTAGCTATATTCACTGATATTGAAGATTAGAGAGTCAAAAGGGAATGTGATACTAATATAGAAGGTTTCCATAACCTATGGACTGCTCAAAGCATTAACCAGTCAGCCCTAAATTCATAATGCTCATGGTTTGAATACTTAAATCTGTTAATTATCATGCATGTCATCAGTCACCATGCATGGATTAAATTTAAGTAGAAGGTCATAGCCAGATACATATGTAGTACAAGTGATAATTAAAACATAGACTAGAGAAAAATAATGTCATATGGTCTCTCATAACCAGGAACTAAAGGAGGAGAATTACGTAATATATCACAAGGTATAACCTCTTTTACATGATATCGTAAGTCATCCTGCCTCTTTACAACTTCAACTATTTCCTTTTCCTTTGCAAATCTTGAACAACATACTTGAATAGTGCTGTGAAATCTGGTGCATTTGGGTCATTATCAAGTCATATTTGTAGAGTATTTTGATTTCTTTCACTATATTCAGCAAACACTATCACCACTGACACTATGTAGTGGTGAAACTACATTGATATATTGGTACAGGGCACAGCCAAAATCAAGCACCTTCAATCCAGAAGGAGTGGAACCATAAGACTGGTATAGGGTATATTGTGTAATAGTTTCAATGACTGAGTTCCAATCATTGACTACTGCATACTTATTCTTGATGAACACAAAAGGATCAAAACAATCATAGACCATGTAGTCCTCTTTCTGTGTCAGTAGCCATTTTGACTGTTTTTCACTTTTTTATTAATACTAGATTCTAGCTATAACAATTACGCTATATAAACATGGGAGCAGGGCAATAGTCAGGAACTATTAGCAGGAGCTATAACAGAATTTTAAATCTTAATCACAAGTTGTACTTAAAACGATTGTTTTGTATTGTATTGGGAGTAAATGCATATAAAATCTTGTGTGTTTGAGCAGCTATCTACTAAATGTTTTAAATGGTCAGTGTTCACACTGTAAAAAATAATATGTTATTTTAACTACTAATTTGTACCTTACATGTAAATTACTCACCATATAATTTGTTGGTATGTAAAAGTATAATATTCCAACAAATTATACAATGAGTAATTCACAAGAATTCTAGATTACATAGTACTCCATCTATGTCAGATACAAAGTAAATGACATAATTATTGTTTTCAGTGAATACAGTATTTGCATTGTCTGGTTACACAATATTAATACTACCAAAAACTAAAAATTTCAAAGTCCATTAAAATGTCATAGCTACCCTTAAAAAATTGTACATGAGATTTAACTTAAACAAATTTATAGGACTAAACTAAATAATTTTAGTTTAGTCCTATAAATTTTGAAGCTTAAAGCATACAGTTTATCCTAGTGAAGATTACTTCTTAGTTTGCAACTGTTAAAAACTGTAGCATCAACTGAGTCACAGATTACAGCTGTGTCAATACCAGAAATACCTTCAAAAGGTTGAATAGTAATAGTAATATCTTTGTATCCATTTTCACTCAAAGCAGAATTCTGAAACGCTGCGTCACACTCAAAGCAACAAATTTTCCTGACCCAATAGAATAATGGATGAATTCTGAGTCTCCCAGTGGACGGAAACTTTGAAGTATTATTTTTTCCACCTGGTTTAAGGTACTTTGTTAGCCGACCAATAGCTTTGACTATACTCTTCACAACTTGTACAACCATTAGGTATGCAAAAACTGGACAAAATAATGTCATATGGTCCCTCATAACCACGGAACTAGAAGAGGAGGGATCACATACTATATCACAAGGTATAACTCCTTTTACAAGACGCCTTAAATCATCCTGCCTCTTTACAACTTCCTCTTCTCCTTTGCCTTCTAAATCTTGAACAACATACTTGAATAGTGCTGTGAAATCTGGTGCATTCGGGGTCATTGTCAACCCACATTTGTAGAGTGTGTCGATTTCTTTCAGTATATTCAGCAAACACTATCTCTGATGCATGTAGTGGTGACTACATTGATATATTGGTACAGGGCCACAGCCAAATTCAAGCACCTTCAATCCAGCAGAGTAGAACCATAAGACTGGAATATATTGTGTAATAGTTTCAATGGCTGAGAGTTCCAATCATTGACTACTGCATACTTATTCTTGATGTACACAAAAGGATCAAAACGCTTATTGTAGTCCTCTTTTTTGTCAGTAGCCATTTTGAGTTAATGTTTTATTACTATTAATACTAACTATAATAACTGTTATTTTAATGCAGGTAATAATCAAGATGCAGCAGCAGGTCTTGAAAATAACAAGTTGCACTTTGATAATTATTTTAATTGCTTTGGAAAAATATACGATATCAAACTTCACATGTTTAAGCAGCTAGTATCTACTATCTACTTTAAATGGTCAGTGTTCATTCAGTGATATTGTCTGGCTACACAATACTAGTATTACAAGAAAAAATGTCTTTTTTATTTTTTTTTCAGAGGCCGTCATAAATGTGATAGCTACACTTGAAATAATTATATATGAAAATTAAACTGACATTATTTATAGTCCTAATAAATTTGAAGCTTAAAACATACAATCATTCTAATAAAGATCACTTCTTAGTCGCAACTGTAAAAACTGTAGCATCAACTGAGCTAGATATAGCAGTGTCAGCACCTGAAATACCTTCACGAGGTTGAAACAGTAACACTAATATCTGTATATCCATTTCAATCAAAGCAGATTTACGAAACTCCGGAGTCACACATAGACCTAAGAATTTCTCTGATCCAACATAATAATAGAGATACTCTGAGTCTTCCTTGGCCGGAGACCCTGAAGAATTAGTTTTCCACCACTGGTTTAAGGTACTTTGTTAGTCGACCAATAGCTTGACTATACTCTTCATGAGTAGTACAAGCAGCAGTTAAACATAGACTGGAGAAAATAATGTCATATGGTCCTTCATATCCAGGAACTAGAAGAGGAGGATCATGTAATGCATCACAAGGTATAACTCCTTTTACAAGACGTCTTAAGTCATCCTGTCTCTTTACAACTTCCTCTTCTCCTTTGCCTTCTAAATCTTGTACAACATACTTGAATAGTGCTGTGAAATCTGGTGCATTGGGGTCATTGTCAAGCCACATTTGGAGAATATTTCGATTTCTTTCAGTATATTCAGCAAACACTATCTCTGACGCATGTAGTGGTGAACTACATTGATATATTGGTACAGGACCACAGCCAAAATCGAGCACCTTCAATCCAGCAGGGAGTGGAACCATAAGACTGGAATATATTGTGTAATAGTTTCAATGGCTGAGAGTTCCAATCATTGACTATTGTATACCTATTCTTGATGTACACAAAAGGATCAAAACGATCATAGTCCATGTAGTCCTCTTTTTTTGTGTGGTAGCCATCTTGAGTTTTCTGTTTATTAACTATTAAATGCTATAAAAACATGGGCGGGGCATGGCCAGCAAAACAGGGAGTTATAACAGAGCTTGAAACATAATCATAAGTTGTACTTTAAATAATTATTTTGTATTGCTTTGGAAGTATATGTATATTAAACCTGTGTGTTTGAGCAGCTAAGTATTTTTTTACTGTACAAATGGTTACTGTTTATTCAGTGAGGTTGTCTGGCTACAAGACACTAGTACTACAAGAAAGAATTTAAATTTTTTTCAAAGTCCATCATAAATGTGATAGCTACTCTAATTGTACATGAGATTTAACATGATGTTACTTAGTTCAGTCCTAAAAAATTTGAAACTTAAAACATACAATCACAACTGTAAAAGCTATAGCATTAACTGAACTACAGGATACAACAGTATCAGTAACTATTTTGAGTTACTGTTTTATTAACTATTAAATACTAACTATAATAACTATGCTATTTAAATAGAGGCAATAATCAACAGCTTGAAAAAAATTATTGCTCACAAGTTGTAAATTTTTGATTCCTCAAAAACTATATGAATTTTTTTGGAAGGAAAACGCATATCAAACGTCTAGCACTAGAGTATTAATCATTCTATAAACTATGGTATTCCTTTTATAACTTTAATTACATTTAGATGTATTCATTATCTAACCAATGGAGAATCTTGATAAGTGATCCTTCCATCAACCACAGATGGTTGAGTTGTCAATGTTTGAACAGTTGAATCCCATACATACAGTTATAAATTAAAGTGTAGGATACAATAGGAACCTCTATACTAACTTAATCACTAATTTTTAACTAATGCAAATGTGTCCCCTTTAATTCAGAGAATGGGTTTAATAGTTAGGTGTCCTTAGAGAGAGGTCCCCATTATAACTTATTATAATAGTTGTCAAATCACATGGTCAGTTCATGTATCTATCATTCATATATTGTATTGCAGTATACCTATGTAATTGTAGATATTTCACAAGGAAGATGGAGTAATCGATCAACCAGTTTGTTCTTGCCTATTCCTTGATTTCCTATCGAGAGAAGGTGTTCTCCTAAAGAGTAATCTTTTAGTAGTTCCTCTAACAAATGAAGATGTTATAGAAAAGAAAACAAAGACATTATATTACAATATCAGTAAACAAAAAAATTAAATTTTATTTCAGAGTTTCATGTAGAATTTTTTTCTTGGGGAGAGTAACAATCAATCATAAATTTAATAGTACATAGGGCCATACTCCAAGGAGTCTGGGGTATTATACTCAATAACCCCTATAAGGTTTTCTATGCTTTAAGTTCCATGGTTGTTTCTAGTTCACAACAAGGCTTTAAGATAAGCTTATAAAGAAAAATGTCATTGGATGATACTGTAACTATATTATGCATTTGAAATTAAATTGCATCTTTAACCATTGATGTATATAGCAACTAAATGAATTTCATTCAATTTAACAATGCTTAAAATTCTCACTAGCTTGCCCTTCTATATTTCTGTCATTCTATAGTTATTAGTCTTCCACTGACATTGCTGATAACTATACAATCTTTTGTAGTGTTTCACTTTGAAGTCAGTACTTTAATTTCAAAACTATTAGATGATTTTTCAATTATAGACTTTTTAAGATCATATTCATCTATCTATCTATCTGCTCTCACTAACCAGTGGATTATCATAAAATATCACATCTGGTACCATAGCAACACCATTGTGATCAGAATGTAATGGGACTTTGGTAGCTCTAATACATAATACACTACTTGATCTTGAATCTATAGAGTTTAGATAATCTATGTCACATTTACTATCCTTATAAGGAAAATAGCTTTATAATTATAACTTACATGTAGTATCACTTGATGGTACAGTACTAGTAGGTGATGAAGGATAAATATGATGGCTTGACAAAGCTCTTGATAAAGTAGCTTTAGCAATAGAAGGTAAGAATCTAAGTATATGAAATAGATTAACTATTACAAATTGACAATTGCAACAGCATAGGATGTATTAGTCTTAATGATTATCATTACTATGTGCTATTGTTATAATTAATTTTCATGAATGATTAAAAATGGATTAGGTATGGCTTGGAATATGTAATCACTAAAATGAGTCTTTCTAAATAGCTCGTTAAGTCAATATACAAATAGGATGTGGGCTAAAAACCTATGTTTGTGATGTTGATGAATAATGTTGATAATCCATTCATTTCATTTCAGTCATGAGATGATATTTTTATGATACCTTGATAAACATGCTCTCATTATAGCATCATACAGTGTGTCTTCAGGATAATGAGATAATCGAGTAACTATATGAAGTAGCTGTCTTGTTGACAGTGATGAAGACAAAGACTGAATCTAGATAAAACAAAATAAGCAAAAGTAATTAACCATTACTATTAATTAGACAAAACATACATAGTAAAAAATATATAGCATTCTTAGCTAATAATGATATTAATAGGAAGTCATAGAAACTTTTTTAAACTTGTTCCCATTCCTCTTTCTATACCACTATTAGTGTCTAGTATATACTCATGACAGAGAGCCATTAAGTATCTTTTATATATTAAGTGTATTACTTACAATAGGATCATCAGAAATTCTAAGAGATTGAGTAAAGTCTAATAGTTTATCAAGAATATCTGATGGCAACTTTGGAACCTAAAGTAATAGACCATATAATATAGTGTGACCATTGTTGTATATACCTTTTGTAATAGTAGTTGTCTCTCTTCATGTTGAGGTAATGGAGTAACATGAATATACTGGAACATAGATAGTACTTCAGGATTTAGCCAATCTCCTTTGGTATTATTGATCTGTTGTGCTATACGTTCACCAATAGCAACAATACGAAACTTAGAATGAATAGGATAGATTGACCTAAAAAGAGATACAAGATACAATAACAACTATTGAACAGTGATACAAGGTATCTACTGTAATATATAATGAAATCTATGTTATATATTAAACTTACATCAATTCACAACCATTAATAAAAAAACTAAGTAATTGATATCTGGTGTATGACTTGTGCAAATACCTTTCTGTCATTTCTTTGTTAGTCAAATTGGCAGTTTTCATTGAAGCATTATAACGATCTTCTCTCAACAACTATGTACCATCAGTGAGGTTAAGTTCATGATCTTGAATAAGTCTGAAAAGTAATGACAAAAATAAATCATACTATGTTATCTGGTAACATCCTCAATATGGTATTTGATCTCTGATCATTTTGTTATTTTATTTAGTAAGAACATCATGGTAGTACATTACAGTGACATAAAGCATTTATTAGTAGTAGGAAAGAACATGTATCAGCTAATATAGTCTTAATATTGGACTAGTGACTTTAAGAGTGGTATGGTATACCATCTAATATTGTTATATGGATAAGGTTACTCTGTTATAAATTGTACCTCTTAAGAGTGGTAATAGTACTAGGATCTAGTCTATGAATCCATGTATCTGGTAATGTTAGTATAATGGACTATAAACAGTGGTAAAGGATCTAATCTATGAATATCATTATATAATACTGTCATACGTATAGTGTTTTACTTTGTAATATATCCTGTACCTCTTAAGAGTGGTAATAGTACTAGATCTAGTCTATGAATCCATGTATCTGGTAATGTTAGTATAATGACAGTGGTAAAGGATCTAATCTATGAATATTATTTATATAATGCTGTCATATGTATAGTGTTACTTTTTGTAATAGACTGTACCTTTTAAGAGTGGTAATAGTACTAGGATCTAGTCTATGAATTACCATCTAATACTGCCATATGTCCATTAAGAGCTGCAGTAATAAATGGTGTTAGTCTCCAACCTGTGTCTCCATTAGAATGGGTAGTTTTTCTTTGTTGTAATAAATCTCTTCATGTCATATCTTGATAAAGAACAACTGATTCTGTATTATAACCTAATACATTAGCTAGTTTGGTTGACTAATGTGGACTTTCCACTACCCTATATAGTAAAAGATTATAACTATAGAATGAGAATTGAAAGTCTCTAGTCATTAGTTTTTTACACTAGACAAGAAATCCATCCAGTATCACATGTAGAGATGTAATGTTTTTCCTCAAAAATAGAGAAGATAAGTATAATATACGCTTATAAACTATTCACATATTAAATAAGTGATTATCAATAGTCAAGATAGCTAAGCTATTATTTATGGACACAGTAATCCACATAATCAGCTAAACATTAAAGTCACAAGATAGACATGTAGTTCTTGCCCATTCCCAGCAGAATTAAACTTTGAATGTTTGAAAATAAAAGCTAGTGTATGGCAGACATTACGAACTTATGACTATATTCATATTGAAGTGCATGTACTACACACAAACTATATATCATTACATTACCTTAGGTCCTATGGACATATATCCCCTACAAGATGACTCTGTAACATGTGACTTAACAGTAACTGATGATGAGGTAGGCTGACATAACCCTACTATTGATATCATCATTCGATTTCAGTTTGATAACCAGGTACAGAGAATGATGTATTTTGAGATGAGTTAGTTTGATGATACGAGACTTGTATTAGATCTTTAGAATTAGGAGCACATGTCAATCGATTGTCAGTTAAAAATGAACTACGAGCCTTGAGAGGAAATACCAAATTTCTAGCAATAAAAGAAAACACAGTGTAATAGCACATCATAATTCTCCAAGGAAATGTCAGTTATTCTTGTTGTTTTATTATACTGTTGAATGGCAATTTGTTTGAAATATGGTATTTGGTGGTTAAAAGTTTGGGAATTATGAAGTAAAAAGGAAGATAATAATCATGAGTACTAGTGAGACATCAAATTGCTAAAAAATCACTAAATTTAAAACTTCACTATTATTTTCTAATAGAAAACTCTATCCATACCACTTTAATATCACAACATATTACCTCTAATATATTTTCCAATGTCTGTTTCATACCAAGTAGTTCAGCTGGAAACACAGAATGTATCAAGTCAGATAAATCAGCTGCTGGATTTTGTGCCTATGGTAATAATAACAATGATATTCATAAGTAAGCTAAGTCATAGTAATATATACAAGTAGGTACAAAGAAACAATGTCATAGAAATTATATTAAATCAACCATGCTTTTATTTGAACAAAATGAATCACAGTCAACTCACCAATATACCAACTAAATTATTTAGTTGTCCACTAAGATTGATAGGTCCTCCAGAGTAACCTCCAGTTAGTGAGTGTATTGTATAAGCAACAGACAATAAAGTAGTTAACCTAATATATATATATATATATATATATACTATAATGAACAATATTTACTTCATATTCACTATATATATGATTTAAGATGATATACTAGTTAAACTGTGTATATTAATAATAATTTATCAAAACTATAGAGGAAACTAATGTAATGTTCATTTATTAAATAGTAGTTAATAGCTATTGTTCTATAATTACTTGTCTTGTGGGATGTTAGGATAAGTGTACTGGAAGTCTTGTAGAGCTTCAGGAAATGGAGGAGGAAGTATATGTCTAGCCTAACAACAGATAAATGGAAAGAACAGTATCAACACTGAAGTGATATTAGATAGGAGATAGAACTACCTAATAATATAACATTAAGTTTATGATAATTCTGGAAACATGACAAAACTAAATATTTCAACCTTATATAACTAATGTTATTATTATCGCTAACTATAAGCCAATTAGTTGCTCAATATAACAATACTTTGCATTGTTAAGCTGAACTAATATAGTTTATACCTGAAATCTTGATCTTAGTGGAGGGTCCAGTGTGTTTACCATGATATGGAGGAACAGGAGTCCAAGAGCTATCACTCTAAACTTTCTCACTAGCTCTAACAAGATGCCATGAGTCCAATTGTTCCTGAGAATATTCCTACAGATAAACAAAATTATTAAAAGGTAAAAGCAAGTCATTTGTTTAGTACTCACACATGGTATCATCTTTTTGTAGGTATAATAGTTAGAGATAAAATATATTACTTGTTGCAAGGACTTACTGATGCTAATTTATTGTATCTTTCATGAGACATGATAAACTGTCCATCATCTAACCGAGCTTTTCTGTTCTCTAACAAATTGTTCAAGATAGGCAGAACATTACGTTCTGCTTTCTCTAATCCTTCCAGTATTTAACACGCGACCTTCTATAGCTGCACATACAACAGCCTAACAAAAATAATTATAACTCCTTACAAATCTTTTCATATTGAACTATTATTATAATGTGAAAAGAATAAAAACCAATCATTATTGTGTCACTCTATCCAATGTTTAAACTACTGTCAATCCACTGTTGATCCATTCCTCATTGACATACCTGATCCATATAATGGACAGTATTATTGATGATTTCCCTCCTTTGTTTTAAATCCACTTCTGTAGTATCTTGTGACAGAGTGACATACTCAACTTCTCTCCCTACTAGCTCAGCAAAGGCAAAGAGAGAGATGTCGACAGAGTGGTCCAGGTGGACCTAACAGGTACATATCCCGACCAATTAAATCCTAAATGGATATTAAACATAGATGTAATATGTATGCTCATATAAATATATTTGATATAAAAGATTGGTTCAAATTGTTTAAAAGAAACAAATGTCAATATTAATTTCCATATTCCACAAACCTTTGATATTATTATTTGAGATGTTGTAGCATGCTCTGAGAAAGTTTGACTTATTACTAAAAAACAAAGAAATATTAATACAATAAATGTATCGTAATAATACTTGAATGAGCTATGTTGATAAATACACAACAAGAATATAATAGAAAAAATCATCCTAATATTTTCTTAATATTGATCTTATTATAGTATATTAGTTTGATATTGGAGTTAAAAGGAATGTGATGCTATATATGCTTATAAACTATTCACATATTAAATAAGTGATTATCAATAGTCAAGATAGCTAAGCTATTATTTATGGACACAGTAATCCACATAATCAGCTAAACATTAAAGTCACAAGATAGACATGTTTTTCTTGCCCATTCCCAAGCAGAATTAAAACTTTGAATGTTTGAAAATGAAACAGCTAGTGTAGGCAGACATACGAACTTATGACTATATCATATTGAAGTGCAATGTACTATACACAAAACTATACATCATTACATTACCTTAGGTCCTATGAGACATATATCCCCTACAAGATGACTCTGTAACATTGACTTAACAATAACTGATGATGAGGTAGGCTGACATAACCCTACTATTGGTATGATCATCGATATCAGTTTGATAACCAGGTACAGATAATGATGTATTTTGAGATGAGTTAGTTTGATGATACGAGACTTGTATTAGATCTTTTGAATTAGGAGCACATGTCCAATCGATCATCAGTTAAAAAATGAACTACGCCCTTGAGAGGAAATACCAAATTTCTAGCAATAAAGAAAATACAGTGTAATAGCATATCAATAATTCTCCACTGGAAATGTCAGTTATTCTTGTTGTTTTATTCTACTATTGAATGGCAATTTGTTGAAATATGGTATTTGGTGGTTAAAAGTTTGGGAATTATGAGTAAAAGGAAGATAATAATCATGAGTACTAGTGAGGCATCAAATTGCTAAAAAAATCACCAAATTTAAAACTTCACTATTATTTCTAATAGAAACTCTATCCATACCACTTTAATATCACAACACATTACCTCTAATATATTGTCCAATGTCTGTTTCATACCAAGTAGTTCAGCTGGAAACACAGAATGTATCAAGTCAGATAAATCAGCTGCTGGATTTGTGTCTACGGTAATAATAACAATGATATTCATAAGTAAGCTAAGATCACATGTATATATATAGTAATGTACAAAGAACAATGTCATAGAAAGTATATTAAATCAACCATGCTTTTATTTGAACAAAAAGAATCACAGTCAACTCACCAATATACCAATTAAATTATTTAGTTGTCCACTAAGATTGATATGTCCTCCAGAGTAACCTCCAGTTAGTGAGTGTATTGTATTAAGCAACAGACAGTAAAATAGTTAACCTAATATATATATATATATATACTATAAATGAAACAATATTTACTTCATATTCACTATATACATGATTTAATGATAGTATAATACTAGTTTAAACTGTGTATATTAAAAATTTATCAAAACTATAGAGGAAACTAATTTTATTAAATAGTTGTTAATAGCTATTGCTCTATAATAACTTGTCTTGTGGGATGTTAGGATAAGTGTACAGGAAGTCTTGTAGAGCTTCAGGAAATGGAGGAGGAAGTATATGTAACAACAGATAAATGGAAGAACAGTATCAACACTGAAGTGATATTAGATAGGATAGAACTACTTAATAATATAACATTAAGTTTTTATGATAATTCTGGAAACATGACAAAAAACTAAATATTTCAATCCTATATAACTAACGTCATTGTTACACTAACTACTAGCTGCATAATTATAAAAATACTCTCGCATTGTTAAGCTGAACTAATATAGTTTATACCTGAAATCTTGATCTTAGTGGAGGGTCCAGTGTATTACCATGATATGGAGGGACAGGGAGTCCAAGAGCTATCACTCTAAACTTCTCACTAGCTCTAACAAGATGCCATGAGTCCAGTTGTTCCTGAGAATATTCCTACAGATAAACATAATTATTAAAGGTAAAAGTAAGTTATTTGTTTAGTAATCACACATGATATCATCTTTTTGTAGGTATAAGATAAAATAGGTTAGAGATAAAATATATTACTTGTTGCAAGGACTTACTGATGCTAATTTATTGTATCTTTCATGAGACATGATAAACTGTCCATCATCTAACCGAGCTTTTCTGTTCTCTAACAAATTGTTCAAGATAGGCAGAACATTACGTTCTGCTTTCTCTAATCCTTCCAGTATTAACACGCGACCTTCTATAGCTGCACATACAACAGCCTACCAAAAATAATTATAACTCCTTACAAATCTTTTCATATTGAACTATTATAATGTCTAAGAATAAAAAACCAATCATTATATTGTGTCACTCTATCCAATGTTAAACTACTGTCAATCCACTGTTGATCCATTCTCATTGACATACCTGATCCATATAATGGACAGTATTATTGATGATTTCCCTCCTTTGTTTTAAATCCACTTCTGTAGTATCTTGTGACAGAGTGACATACTCAACTTCTCTCCCTACTAGCTCAGCAAGGCAAGAGAGGAGATGTCGACAGAGTGGTCCAGGTGGACCTAACAGGTACATATCCCGACCAATTAAATCCTAAATGGATATTAAACATAGATGTAATATGTATGCTCATATAAATATATTTGATATAAAGATTGGTTCAAATTGTTTAAAAGAACAAATGTCAATATTAAATTTCATATTCCACAAACCTTTATATTAATTATTTGAGATGTTGTAGCATGCTCTGAAAGTTGACTTATTACTAAAGAAATATTAAATACAATAAAATGTATCGTAATAATACTTGAATGAGCTATGGTTGATAAATACACAACAACAAGAATATAAAGAAATTAATCATCTAATTTTTCTTAATATTGATCTTATTATAGTATATTAGTTGATATTGGAGTTAAAAGGAATGTGATGCTAGTAAAGAAAGTTCCCATAGCCTATGGACTGCTCAAAGCATTGACCAGTCAGGCCTAAATTCATAATGCTCATAGTTTTGAATATTTAAATCTGTTATAAACTGTCTTTCTTCTCTACTATAAATTTGCCTCTCTTTCTTGAGCTCCTTTACTTAGCATTGTACACCTTGCCTTATCTCTCAATCTATTTTTCTTCTTTGTTCTTTGCCATCTTCAATGGATGACAAGCTATCTCTATCTCTCATTCCTCCAAGCTAATCTAATGCCATGTGCATGCTAGTTCAGACTGCCTGTGTCCGTATTACAAAAGTGAACGTGTTATGTTCAAGAATTATTCAACTTTAAATTAGAGCATCTGTCATTGTAAAAAATTGTTTGGTTGATTTAACTATTACTTGGTTATATAGGTTGTAATTGCAAACTTATTTTTGTCAAAAAAGTAATTATAATGCTGTTTTCATTACTAATGTACTACTGATTATGTAGGTACATAACCATCAACTACATCTACTAACATGATGTTACAAATGTGAGCGAAGCTCATTCAGCTTGCTACTACAGTTATGTTACTAAAAGTAAAAAGGCAATACTCACCAACTAGAATTAAGGATATACATAGCAAGTAACAACAGAAGTTACAACAAAACACTACAGAGAACATTTAAAAATTTCCACATAAATGTGATAGCTACTTTTTACATAATTGTATATGAAATCTACGTAAATAACTTTTTTATGTCTAGTCTTATAAAAATAAAGCTTATCCAATCATCATAGCTAATAAAAAATCACTTCTTAGTGGCAACTACAAAAAGTGTAGCGTCAGGCTGAACTTGGTGTACACATAGATAAGCAATGTCAGCACCTGAAGTACCTTCACAAGGTTGAACAGTATATTAACATCTTTGTATCCCTTTTCACTCAAAGGTAGAATTAAGAAACTCTGGAGTCACACTCAGAGTAAAGAATGTCTCTGATCCAACGTAATAGTACTTTCCCTGTGCTTTGAGACTCTGAAGTATTAGTTTTTCCCCTGGCTTAAGGTACTTTGTTAGTCGACCAATAGATTGACTATACTCTTCATGATTAGTACATGCACTAATTATACATAGACTGGAGAAAATAATGTCATATGGTCCCTCATAACCAGGAATTAGAAGAGGAGGATCATGCAATATATCACAAGGTATAACTCCTTTTACAAGACGGTCTTAAGTCATCCTGCTCTTTTAAAACTTCCTCTTCTCGTTTGCCTTCTAAATTTTGTACAACATACTGAATAGTGCTGTGAAATCTGGTGCATTGGGGTCATTGTCAAGCCACATTTGTAGAGTATTTCGATTTAGTTTTCAGTAAACACTATCTCTGATGCATGTAGTGGTGAACTACATTGATATATTGGTACAGGACCACACCCAAATTCAAGCACCTTCAATCCAGCAGGAGTGGAAACCATAAGACTGGTATATATCGTGTAATAGTTTCAATGGTTGAGAGTTCCAATCAGGGACTATTGCATACTTATTCTTGATGAACAGAATAGGATCAAAGCAATCATAGTCATTGTACTCCTCTTTTCTTGTCAGTAGCCATTTTGAGTTACTGTTTTACTAACCAATATTTACCAGACTCTAACCTATAATAATTATGCTATATAAACATGGGGAGGGCAATAGTCAGAAGGTATCAGCAGCTTGAAAACTTAATCACAATCATAACTAGTTATGCTATAGATCATTTCTTAGTTGCAATCATAAAAAACTGTACCATAAAACGAACAGATATAGCAGGTGTCAGCACCAGAAATACCTTCAAAAGTTGAACAGTATTACTAATACCTTTGTATCCATTTTTCACTCAAGAAGAATTATGAAAACTCTGGTGTCACACCTAGAAGAATTTCTCTGACCCAAAATAATAATAGATATACTCTGAGTCTCCCAGTGCCTGGACACCCTGGGACAAAATTCAATTCACTGCGCAAGGATCACACTGCGTATACGTATGTCTAGTTAACTACTAAATACTAACTATAATAACTATGCTATTTAAATAAGGCAATAATCAGCAGCAGGCATTAGGATGCATGTAGCAGGTTTAAGCAGAACTTATAAAAAGGCTTGAAAAAAATTGATTACTAGCAAGTTGTAATTTTTGATTCTTCAAAAACTATATGAATTGTTTTGAAGGTAAATGCATATCAAATGTCTAGCACTAGAATACTAATCATTCTATAAACTATGGTATTCCTTTTATAACTTAATTATGTTTAGATGTATTTACTATATCTAAAACCAATGGAGAATCTTGATAATGAACTACAAATGGCTGAGTTGTCAATTGTTTGAACAGTTGAATCCCTACATACAGTTAATGAAATATGAATAGGATACAATGGGAACCTCTCATATCTGAGTACTAACTTAATCAGTCTAACTTTATTTAACTAATGCAATGCTATATGTCCTCTTTAATTCAGAGATGGTTTTAATAGTTTAGGTGTCCTTAGAGAGAAGTCCCATTATAATCAGTACAGTTAGTTCATGTATCTATCATTCATATATTGTATTGCAGTATACCTTGTAATTGTAGATATTCACGAGGATCATGAGAAGATGGAGTAATCGATCAGCCAGTTTGTTCTTGCCTACTCCTTGATTTCCCATCAAGAGAAGGTGTTCTCCTAAAGAGTAGTCTTTTAGTAGTTCCTCTAACAAATGAAAGATGCTATAGAAAAGAAAGACATTATATTATAATATCAGTAAACAAAATGCAGGAATTTTTCTTGGGGGTGAACAGGAACAATCAATCATAAATTTAATAGTAATAAGCCACGCACCACTCAAGGAGTCTGGGGTATTATACTCCATACCCCTATAAGGTTTTCTATGCTTTAAGTTCTGTGGTTGTTTCTAGTTCACAACAAGGCTTTTAAGATAAGCTTTTAATAGAAAAATGTCTTGGATGATACTGTGTTACGCATTACTAAATGTCATAATACACATGTGCTTGTTGTTATGATCTACTTGTATTACAATCTTTAATTCCATCTCTATATGAAACTATAAATTAGCATCAGTCTTATTTCTTGATACAAATGGAAGGTAGTTTCCTGGAACAGGAAAGTGATTATTGTTGATGTTCAAATAGAACATGAGTAAGGTTTTTCAGCTAGACAATATTACAAAAAATACTATTTTTTAAATTTTAAGTCCATCATAAATGTTATAGCTACTCTTACAATAATTGTACATGAGATCGATCTAAATAACACTTTTAAAGTTTACACTTATAAATTGAAGTTTTAACAAACAAATTCCACTTATTTAAATCACTTCTTATGGCAACTACAAAAAGTATAGCCATCAACTGAATTACAAAAAGCAATGTCAGCACCTGAAGTACCTTCACGAGGTTGAACAGTAATATTAATATCTTTGTATCCATTTTTCACTCAAAACAAAATTAAGAAACTCTGGAGTCACACTCATAGAAAAGAATTTCTCTGATCCAATGTAAAAATAGTAGGACCCTACTGGTGATTGGAGACTCTGAAGAATTAGTTTTCTACCTGGTTTAGGGTACTTTTGTTAGTCGACCAATAGCTTGACTATACTCTTCATGAGTAGTACATGCACTAATTAAACATAGACTGGAAAAAATAATGTCATATGGTCCCTCATAACCAGGAACTAGAAGAGGAGGATCACGTAATACATCACAAGGTATAACTCCTTTTACAAGACGCCTTAATTCATCCTGTCTCTTTACAACTTCCTCTTCTCCTTTGCCTTCTAAATCTTGTACAACATACTTGAATGGTGCTGTGAAGTCTGGTGTCATTGGGGTCATTGTCAAGCCACATTTGTAGAGTATTTCGATTCCTTTCAGTGTAATCAGCAAACACCTATCTCTGATGCATGTAGTGGTGAACTACATTGATATAATGGTACAGGGCCACAACCAAAATCAAGCACTTTCAATCCAGCAGAAGTGGAACCATAAGACTGGTATATATTGTGTAATAGTTTCAATGGCTGAGAGTTCCAATCATTTACTGTTGGGTACTTAGCTTTGATGTACGCAAAAGGATCAAAACGATCATAGTTCATATAGTCCTCTTTTTTTGTCAGTAGCCATTTTCAGTTGTTGTTTTACGCGAATACTAACTACTTGGTGAGACGAGCCTGATCGAGCTATCTAATGACGTAATAAAGTATAATTAAGCAGTATTAAATTACTGAAAACTTGTCTCTTTTCTTTACTTAGCATTGCACAACTTGTCCTATTATCTTTCTTAATCTTCTCTTTCTTCATGTTTCTTCTTTGTCTTCTGCTGTCTTGTTTAATTAGATGCACTTCTAGTACATCCCTTATCCTACAATAAATAAATGTTTATATTATACTATAATAATGAAGAAATGACTAAAATCAATTCTGCATGATTAATAAAATAATAAAGTTATTATAGTAAACAGTAATACACTAAACCAACGTAGACACAATGCTATCACTTTCGTTGCTAACTGAATTATTGAAGTGCAAAGCTTATTTCTAGAGTCCCAAAAGTATGAGTGCTTTGGAGCACTGGATTTGTTGTAATGAATGTGCGCAGGTGTTGGTATGCAATTATAGAGGTACTGGAAATATGAACATTATTAATGAAGTAGGTGTGAAGCTGTATGCATGGCTACTCTTCAAGAAATCTGGTAACGATTAAAGACTAAAAATTACGAATTGTGCACTGTTGCCATGCTGACCAACATTGGGACATCTTGGTGAAAAAAGACCTATAATAGAGTTATTGAGAGACTTACATTGAAATGGAGGCATGAAAGATGTGTGGCATATTGTAAATGATGTGTTTTACTTATTATAAATTGTACTGTGACTTATTATAGGTATCTGCATGTGATGAGTGTCAAAGAACGAGAGACAACTTGATGACTACAAGACCAGAGCTACACCCTATACCAGTTTAGTATAGTACCTGATTGTCATTTGTGTCTCGTGTCCACAGTGAGTTCATGCATATGATAGTCAATTTAATTTGTAACTCTTGAAATTAAATTTAGTTGCATACAATAATAGATTAAACGATACAAACAAGTAAATAAAGTTAATTTTTTTAAAAGACGAAGTATAAATTAATGTAGGGATGGCTAGATTTAATATCAGATACAGGCACAAAATGTACTTATATTGATTATATGATTTAGATCTACTTTCTTGTATGTGGTAAAGATCCATTACAACTGTTCTCTATTTCAGCCATAGACCCGAAACCATAAATATAAATACGCTTTCTATTATATAAATCCATTACGTCATGCTTAATATTGTCTCTATGAAGCATTGCAGAGGAAATAGGATGTTTCGACACACCCCTCTATAAATAATTACTAATGAATCAGGATTATGTATGAAGGTAATTACATTAGATATAGATATACATATAGAGGTCTATATATATTTCACTGCTACACCACAGTGTCCAGGACACTGAACGAATACCACTTTTATATGTATGTGTGTGTGTGTATGATATATATATATATATATATATATATATATATATATATATATATATATATATATATATATATATGTATATATATATATATATATATATATATATATATATATATACTGTGTCTACAGATGAACATTATAATATATTATTGCTAATACCAGAGATATTATTTAATGTCAAAATTACTGACCCTAAATCTTAAATCTTGGAACCTGAATGTATTTATTTCAAGTTGAAATATATGACAGCTCATTACCAGTACACTCTGTGTCATTTTAGAATCCCAGTGTATAATTAATACCCTTCATGTAAAGTATATTCTGGCCAATAGTTATTGCTCTAACATCTCCTCCCAATATTCATGTACCCACATCACTTTTAAACATTAGAGTATTGTTTTGTCTCATTTTAGACTCCAAACAGTGGCCATCATTTGGAGATGATTGGAATATACCTTCATTAGTGGATCAAGACAAAGAGATTGAAGCCATTGAAGAGGATCTCTCTGATAGTGACAGAGAAGTGGTAATTTGTAAGTTAGTATATTATCAAAATTGAACAAAAGAGAGTAGACTAGGAGAGTGTTGAATTATACTACTGTAAAAACACTGAGCGTAAAGTATACAAGTAAAGCATTTCCATGAACTAGTTTATAATCTTGTTATAAAACTTATATTAAAATTATATAGCAATTGTGTTTTATATCTTCAGATATGGAGGTCCCTTAAATTATGTTAAACATCTAGCATCTTATCAATTAGGCTAAGCCATCACTCTCTCTTAGTGAATTACAAACTAAATCATGGACATAATATTTTACTCAATGCTTCCATGGTACTATGCAACATTTGACACTCTCCTTCTTCTTATCTCCTTTGATATTAATTTACTACTTTCTAGGAACGATGTTAAAGGAACTGCAGTTACAACTTCCTCTGGTGTTTGTAATTATTTTACTTCAGTTTGGGAAAATAATTCATCTTTAAAACAGCAGCATATGGATCATGGAGACAAAGTTAATATAAAAATTAGTAATAATTATGTCTTTGTAGTTTAGTGGTTTAGTGGATACATGACTATACAGATTAATGTTTGTTAATAACTTTATATATTTCTTTTCTTTGGAACGGAGTCAGGAAGTTCATTCTGTATCTGATATCTCTATTGCCTCTTCTTTTATCAAGTAACAACAGGAGTTATAACAAAACACTACAAAAATATTTTTAAAATTTCCATCATAAATGTTATAGCTACCTTTACAATAATTGTACATGAAAACTACTTAAATTGACACTTTCTTTCCTAGCTTTATAAAATTAAAGCTTATCTGAGTTTGGTTGTTATTATATTCAAGTCCGTATAACCCCGTTTAATTGAAATAGAAATTGGAATACCCGTCAGTACTCATCAACTGGTTCGCTAATTGGAATTTAAAAAAATACACAAAGGAAATTGGAAATTAGAAATGGAAGTCCACCCTCGGCTACCTACGGAAGCCGCAGACGTATTGACACTTAGATGATTATGACCAGCTGAAGAAACAGAAGCGAGAGCATGTAGTAATGCTGAAATATGTGTACAAGATGCTGACTTACTATAAAAAACAGGACAAACATTGAAATTGGAAATAGGATTTGGAATGTCCGTCTGAGGCTTCCGTAGCTTTGTAATGTTGATATATTGGTACAGAATCATCCAAAATCAAGTACCTTCAATCCAGCAGGAGTGGAACCATAAGACTGGAATATATTGTGTAAATAGTTTCAATGGCTGAGAGTTCTAATCAGTGACTACTGCATACTTTTCCTTGATGTATATAAAAGGATCAAAACGATCATAGGCATTGTAGTGCCCTTTCTTCTCAGTAGCCATTTTGAATTAAAATTATATTAACTATTAAATATTAACTAACAATAATAACTAGTCAATTGTAAACCATTTTAGGGGGCAAGCCAATCTTTATGACGTATAATCTATTATTAAATTACAATATTGAAATTTAATAGCTACTTTTACAATAATTGTACATGAAATCTACTTAAATTGACACTTTTATGTCTAGTCTTATAAAAATAAAGCTTATCCAATCATCATAGCTAATAAAGATCACATTTTAGTAGCAACTACAAAAAGAGTAGCATCAGCTGAACTTGGTGTACACAAGGAAAAAGCAATGTCAGCACCTGAAGTACCTTCACGAGGTTGCACAGTAATATTAACATCTTTGTATCCGTTTTGACTCAAAGCAGAATTAAGAAACTCAGGAGTAATACTCAGACCAAAGAATTTCTCTGATCCAATGCAAAATAGTCGTACTCTTCCAGTGCTTGGATATCCTGAAGAATTAGTTTTCCACCTGTTTTAACATACTTTGTTAGCCGACCAATAGCTTGACTACAGTCTTCATAAGTAGTACATGCACAGCATAGACATAGACTGGAAAAAACAATGTCGTATGGTCCTTCATAACCAGGAACTAGAAGAGGAGGATCACGTAATATATCACAAGGTATAACTCCTTTTACAAGATGCCTTAAGTCATCCTGTCTCTTTACAACTTCCTCTTCTCCTTTCCCTTCTAAATCTTGTACAACATACTTGAATAGTGCTGTGAAATCTGGTGCATTGGGGTCATTGTCGAGCCACATTTGGAGAGTATTTCGATTTTTTTTCAGTATATTCAGCAAACACTATCTCTGATGCATGTAGTGGTGAACTACATTGATATATTGGTACAGGGCCACAACAAAATCAAGCACCTTCAATCCAACAGGAGTGGAGCCATAAGACTGGAATATATTGTGTAATAATTTCAATGGTTGAGAATTCCAATCAGTGACTACTGCATACTTATTCTTGATGTACACAAAAGGATCAAAACTACCAGCATAGTCCATGTAGTCTTCTTTTTTTGTCGGTGGGCCATTCTGAGTTATTGTTTTATAAAACTTTAATACAACCTTTAATAACGATTTGGTGGGGCGAGCTCTACAATTTGTTATTTGAAATAATGGAGGCAATAATCAGCAACTATAGTTTATTGTCGTTCACCTAGAATTAGTAGTGCGTATAATTAGTATGCATAACTCATACCACACATCATAAATTAAATACTTGCGGTGTTATTGTTGCCATGAAAATAAAAGCCCACGTGTCTGTGTGTATAGAGTTGATTTTTCTTTTCTTGTAAGAACAATATTATTAGCTACAGTAGTATAATACTTTTACCTATATCTATATGATTAAATTTTTACATCACCGTATTGGTTTCTCTCTTTAAGCGGCAGCCATTTTATTGATTAACGAAATTCACGAGATCACATTGTCAACGGCATCTCTTGCTTATAGAAAGTACAATAAATCTTGGGGTCGTAACGCGTATCATGACGCCAAAGGAACCGGTTGGTCGTTGGGAGAACACTTCACTTTGAATTTGGTCGAGTTATAGAAATTATGATAATTTTTTACCAGCAAGGTGAACATCAATTGACTATAGAATTGAGGTACTCAGCAGGTATCACCAGGAGTTAAATAGGGTCTCAGAAAACGTATTAATCACAAGTTGTAATTTGATACTTAGCTATTTTCAATGGTTGAGAATTTCAATTTATGACTGTTACGTATTTATTCTTAATAACTAGGATCAAAACAATTGGCATATATAGGCCATGTAGTCCTCTTTCTTGTCATTGTCCATTTTAAGTAACTTTAATAAAATCAATTGATTCATTTGACTTGGAGTGCATTTAACAGATTACATATACCATTTCCAATCCCAGTTTCATAGTCTATACAATCTATGCTGATGGTAAAGTTAAAGGCCACACCTACTCCTGGAACAAGAATGGTGCTTACCAAGCAGCTCATAAGTTTGGTGTCCAAATAGGCCAGAAATGAGGTTGTTTGGCTGCACAATACTACAAAAAATATTTTTAACAATTTTGAAGTCCATCATAAAAATATATAGTTACTCTAACAATAAATGTACATAGACATCTAAATTCATAGTATTAAGTCTAGTCTTATAAAATTGAAGCTTAAACAAATAATTTCACTAATAAAATCACTTCTTAGTGGCAACTACAAAAAGTATAGCATCAACTGATCTAGATAAAGATGAGTCGGCATTTGAGTCACGAGGTTGAACAGTAATACTGATATCTTTGTATCCATTTTCACTCAAAGCAGAATTAAAAAACTCTGGGGGGTCACACTCAGAAAAAAGAATTTCTCTGATCCAACAGAGTAACAGTGGTTCCCTGCTGATGATGGACACTCTGAATAATTAGCTTTCCACCTGGTTTAAGGTACTTTGTTAGTCGACCAATAGATTGACTATACTCTTCGTGAGTAGTACAGGCGGCAACTAAACATAGACTAGAGAAAATAATGAGAAAATATGTCATATGGTCCTTCATAGTCAGGAACTAGAAGAGGAGGATCATGTAATATATCACAAGGTATAACTCCTTTTACAAGACGTCTTAAGTCATCCTGCCTCTTTACAACTTCCTCTTCTCCTTTGCCTTCCAAGTCTTGTACAACATACTTGAATAGTGCTGTGAAATCTGGTGCATTGGGGACATTGTCGAGCCACATTTGGAGAGTATTTCGATTTCTTTCAGTATATTCAGCAAAACACTATCTCTGACGCATGTAGTGGTGAACTACATTGATATATTGGTACAGGGCCACAACCAAATTCAAGCACCTTCAATCCAGCAGGAGTGGAACCATAAGACTGGAATATATCGTGTAATAGTTTCAATGGCTGAGAGATCCAATCATTGACTACTGCATACTTATTCTTGATGTACACAAAAGGATCAAAATGATCATAGGCCATGTGGTCCTCTTTTTTGTCAGTAGCCATTTTGAGTTATTGTAAATACTAACTACAGCAAAATGTAAACTATTAACTTTGGGGGAGGAGACCCGATAGAGCTGCGTTATGACGTAATAAAATTAACAGTTTTTGTATAGAAAATCTAAAGGAAAAAATTTGAGCCAGAAAAGACCAATAATATAAGGCATTCTTTACATACATTTAAGACATAATAATTATATATTATATCTAACCAAAGAAGATCTAGAGTCTTGATATATAAGTATATCAAACTCTACATAGTTGTCAATGTCGAATAGTTGAATCCTTATAATATATTATACATACAGTTAATGAAAATAAGAGTATACATAACAAAATAAAGTGAGCTTCTTATATATTTGAGCACCACTTGGCTGGTGCAGCATGCATTAATTAACTGTTGCAAAAGTATATCATATATTACAGACATCAAATAATTTCATCAAATTGTAAACAAACATTTAATTGTAAAAATCATCTTAAAGATAGTTATATTGTCACTGGGAGCACAAAGACAATTTAAAACTTCATCAGTCACATCTGATTCTACCTGCTCATGTAAGAATTAAATTCACTGACTGTTATTGTGTCTGGTTGTCCACAGTAACTTCATGCATATGATAGTCAATTTAATTTGGTACTCTTGGAATTAAATTAGTTGTATACAATAATAGAATAAACAATACAAACAAGTAAATAAAATTAAGATGAAGTATAAATTAGTGTAGGGATGACTAGATCCACTTATATAAGTGGGTTTAGATCTACATTCTTGTAGGTGGTAAGATCCTTACAATAGTTCTCTCTTCCGGCCCTAGGCCCAAAATCTTCCTAAACCATAAATATAGTAACATGCTTTCTAAGATAAACGATATAGTAGCCGCAAAGTACATTATACTGTATAATCCACATTACGTCGTATGTTTGGACTTAAATCGGAGCACTTTTAGCGCTGCAAAGGAAATAGGATCGTTGGACACACCCCTCTACAAATCATTGTTAATGAATCAGCTGCTGATGGATTATGGATAGAGCTAAAAAAGGTAATTATATTAGATATTGAATATAGAGAGGTCTGTATATATTTCACTGCCACACCACAGTGCCTAGTACACTGATCGAATACCATATATACATATATATATATTATATACACATACGTGTCTAGATCTGAATATTATAATATATTATTGCTAGTATATTTTACTGAATACTAGACCCTAGACCCTAATTCTTAAATCTTGGAACCTGAATGTATTAATTTCAAGTTGAAATATATGACAGCTCATTACCTGTACACTCTGTGTCATTTTAATATCCTAGTGTATAATTAATACCCTTCATGTAAAGTATATTTCTGGCAATTGGTTATTGCTTAAACATGTCCTCCCAATATTCATGTTCCCACATCATTTCTAAACATTAGAGTATTGTTTTGTCTCATTTTAGACTCCAAACAGTGGCCATCATTTGGAGATGATTGGAATATACCTTCATTAGTGGATCAAGACAAAGAGATTGAAGCCATTGAAGAGGATCTCTCTGATAGTGACAGAGAAGATGGTGATACTTTGTAAGTTAGTATATTATCAAAAGTTAACAAAAGAGAGTAGACTAGGAGAGTATAAAATTATAGTATTGTAAAATATTTGTAAAAACACTGAGTGTAAAGTATACAAGTACTAATTTCATGTACTAGTTTATAGTCTTGTTGTAATTAAAATTATATAGTGATCGTGTTTTATTTCCTCAGATATGGAGGTCCCTTAAATTGTGTTAAAAATCTAGCATCTTATCAATTAGGCTAAGCTATCACTTTCTCTTAGTGAATTACAAACTAAATTATGTTTTACTCATTGTTTCCATGGTACTATGCAACATTTAACACTCTTCTTTTTCTTATCTACTTTGATATTAATTTACTACTTTCTATAGGAACGATATTAAAGGAACTGCAGTTAGAGCTTCCTCTGGTGTTTTGTAATTATATTACTTCAATTTGGGAAAGTAATTCATCTTTAAAACAACAGTCTATGGATCATGGAGACAAAGTTAATATAACAATTTGTAAAAATTATGTCTTTTATAGTTAGTTGTTTAGTAGATACTATATATGACTATACAGATTAATGTTTATTAATAATTTGATATATTTCTTTTTCTTTGGAACAGAGTCAGGAAGTTCACTCTGTATCTGATGATGATATCTCTATTGCCTCTTCCCTGAAGAAAACAACAGTATAAAAAATGGTATACATTTTTAAAGAATATCTTTAAAGGAATTTTACTGAGATATAAAGGATAAAATAATAACATTGGATACTACTGTCACAATCCTTTTATGGAAATGGATATTTCTTGACTATGATATTAAATGGTACACATTTCCAGTGTTATTATTTTCGTCATTTATATGTCAGTATAATACCTTTAAATTCACCTATACAAAAGGACATTTGTTGCATTGTTGAAAATAGTATTGCCTCAACTTCATTATCTGTTTAACTAACAAATATACACATTATATTCCATTTATCTGTTTGGTCTAGTCTCAGTACTAAGTGCCAAAAAAGCTACCAATTGGATTGAAAATATTGATTTAGATGTGTCAAGTACAAGTGATACTAAAAATAGGCATTATTTAGAGTATTCTAAAAAGAAAGACAAGATTTCATTGGTTCAAGGAGGTCTTGCCAGAACGACTACAAAAATCACCAATCGATATAATACTGATGTAACAATTTGGAACCAACAAAGAAAAGTTCAAGAAAGAGGTTAATATTTGTAATTTCAGTTATTTTTTTATAAATCCATACTCTTCATTAACAGATTTGTCTAAAGATGACAGTGTTAAAGTTATTGTTCACTCATTATTGTCAATACATTCACTAGTAATTTGGTGAATGTTTAATTAGAACAAGTAATGATGAGAAATTGAAACCAAGTAAGTATAAGTGATGATACTATTGTATAATGTCAGTATTTTGGTTCCCAGCATCTATATGAACTTTTATTCATGTCAACCATAAATCTAGATATGTAAATTTTAAGATAAGATTATAACAAAAATCCTCTAATAATAAATTTCTATAATATTTTCCACATATTGTATAGATTTGTTTTACAGACTTTGTTTTCTCCTTTTTATAGATACATATTGTTTAATAATCTTTAACAGTGAAGTGGAAGACTATATCATTGATTATTAAAGGATCAGTCATTGCTATCTACTCACCTTGGTATGTATTAAATCTGTTTGAAGTAGCTCAATTAATTTGAATAAATTTTGTAGGCAGATTATTGATCTTTCATTAGATATTGATATTGTATCTGTTAATAGCAAAGTTTATTTATATATTGAGACTTGTAATCTCTATCAACAGAGTGTCCATCAGGTAAGTAGATATTTAATGCTATTTTCTTACATATATTGTTTTATAGATGTTTCTCTGTTGTCAAAATTCCACATTATTAAAACATGTCGAGGTTCATTTAGTATAATATGTAAAATACCAATTTTATTTATACAAAGTGGGTGGAGTTAGATTGGGTTTGTGAACTATTTGCTATGTAATTAATCAATTGATACTTTTTAAAACAATGTAGAAGCTACAACCATTAAATCTATTCTCCTTACATGATGAAAACATCAGAGAGACAGGTCCAATAATAAAAGGTTAAATAATTTAATGTACTATAGATAATGTAGTCATGTTACCATGCCAACACTACCCACATGTTACACAATAGAATAGTTCATATATATATATATATAAATGTTTATAAATGACTTAAATTATTAAATTTAGTTCCTAATGTCTCCTGCTCTCTTTTGGAAGCTCTTAACAATAGTTGTTTGGATAGAGTAACATTCCCAGCTGTTATTAAAGACATTATTTATGAAAGTACTGAACATTGTATCATTAATGACAAGAATACTGAGGAGATGGGAAGGTAAGTAAAATCCAATAATTACACTGCAGTAAGTTAATCTATTATGTAGATGGGTTTTGATATTACAGGACAAAGATGGAATGTTTGCTGCAATTTATATTAATACCGATCATTCTTGAAGTGGCAAGTCTAATTAATCTGTTCTCATATAACGTTTTACTTTTTATAGGAGGGAATAGTTGAGTGTGGTAAAGATGTATATTATATATTTTACAATATCAATGTAAGTAAAAAGAATCAATAGATATCAGTAAGAACTATAAGATTAGCTATTAAAGTTGTATGGGTGCTTCTTGATGTAAACTGTGCTATGATGATGACATCACTTGTGTCATAGGGTTAAAGTGGTAGTGTAAATGAATGGTTTAGACTATGGTCATCATAGTATGATGACATCACTATGTCATGTCATGATGACATCATCATTGTCAAGTTACACCAAGAACCACCCATTGTACGCCTTGTTACCTAGTCTCGTGTAGCCAGCCCCTCTCTCACATCAT
>NW_024533389.1:42500-52201 GCF_016097555.1 Gigantopelta aegis
CCAAAAATTTTTTTTAAAGCCTTTTCCAATTTTTTTTTTCCCCCCCCCCCCCCCCCCCCCCCCCCCCCCCCCCCCCCCCCCCCCCCCCCCCCCCCCCCCCCCCCCCCCCCCCCCCCCCCCCCCCCCCCCCCCCCCCCCCCCCCCCCAAAAACCCCCCCCAAACCCCCCCCCCCCCCCCCCCCCAAACCCCCCCCCCCCCCCCCCCCCCCCCCCCCCCCCCCCCCCCCCCCCCCCCCCCCCCCCCCCCCCCCCCCCCCCCCCCCCCCCCCCCCCCCCCCCCCCCCCCCCCCCCCCCCCCCCCCCCCCCCCCCCCCCCCCCCCCCCCCCCCCCCCCCCCCCCCCCCCCCCCCCCCCCCCCCCCCCCCCCCCCCCCCCCCCCCCCCCCAAACCCCCCCCCCCCCCCCCCCCCCCCCCCCCCCCCCCCCCCCCCCCCCCCCCCCCCCCCCCCCCCCCCCCCCCCCCCCCCCCCCCCCCCCCCCCCCCCCCCCCCCCCCCCCCCCCCCCCCCCCCCCCCCCCCCCCCCCCCCCCCCCCCCCCCCCCCCCCCCCCCCCCCCCCCCCAAAACCCCCCCCCCCCCCCCCCCCCCCCCCCCCCCCCCCCCCCCCCCCCCCCCCCCCCCCCCCCCCCCCCCCCCCAAACCCCCCCCCCCCCCCCCCCCCCCCCCCCCCCCCCCCCCCCCCCCCCCCCCCCCCCCCCCCCCCCCCCCCCCCCCCCCCCCCCCCCCCCCCCCCCCCCCCCCCCCCCCCCCCCCCCCCCCCCCCCCCCCCCCCCCCCCCCCCCCCCCCCCCCCCCCCCCCCAAAAAACCCCCCCCCCCCCCCCCAAACCCCCCCCCCCCCCCCCCCCCCCCCCCCCCCCCCCCCCCCCCCCCCCCCCCCCCCCCCCCCCCCCCCCCCCCCAAAAAACCCCCCCCCCCCCCCCCCCCCCCCCCCCCCCCCCCAAATTTTAAAATTTGGAAATTCCTTTTTTTCAAAGGGGGGCCCCCGGGGAATTTTTTTTTTTTAATTGAAAAAATTTTTTTCCTTTGGTTTTTTTTAATTTAAAACCAATTTTAAAATTTTTTAAATTGGGGGGAAAAAAATTTTGTTTTTTAAAATTTGGTTTCCCAAAATTTTTTGCCTTTTTTAAAGGGAAAAAACCAAACGGGAAACCAATTGTTTTTTTAATTTCCTTTGGTTTTATTTTTAAAATTTTAATTTTAAAAAATTTTATAAAAATTTTAAAACCTGAAAATTTTAAAAATTAAAAATTTTAAAAATTTTTAAATTATTTTAAAAAATTTTTTTAAAAAAATTTGGAAAATTTTTTTAAAAATTTTAAAAAGTTTTTTGGTTTTTCAAAAAATTTTCCCCTTTCCAAAAAAAAACCAAAAAATTTTAGAAAAATTTTTAAATTTTAATAGGGGTATTAATTTAAAACCCAAAAAATTTTTTCCCTTTTTTTTTTAAAAAATTTTGGGAACCCTTTTTTTCCCTTGAAAAAAAACCCCCCCCAAAAAAAAATTTTCCCCCCAAAAAAAAAAATTTTTGGTTTTTTTTTTTTAAAAATTTTAAAATTTTTTTTCCTTTAACCCAAAGGGGTAAAAAATTAATTAAAATTTTTGGGTTTTGGGAATTTAAAATTTTTAAAAAAAACCTTGGGAAAAAAATTTTAAAATTTTTAAAAAAAAAAAAATTTTTTCCTTTTTTTTAACCAATTTTTTTGAAAATTTTTTTTCCTTTTTTTTTGGGGTTACATTTTTTTTCCCCTTGAAGAAAAAAAAAAGGTTTTTTAACCCTTTTTTTTTAAAAACATCGGGTTTAGATAAACATATTGTCAAAATTATTAAAGTTGTTGGATAAGATGGTTTAAAACATTGTAACATAAATTTTATTTTAATTTCTTATTTGATTTTTTATTATATAATATTATTTTTATTATATTAAAATTAAATGGAAAGATTTGAAATCCTGCTTATTGGCATACTAAATCTAAAGTAACTATGAGTATATCAGTAAATATAATTTATTTTCTTCATAATAAAAGGACCGTAATATAACTTCTGTTACATACTTACATTGACAAAACAGGGATTACGCAACAGATCGTACTCATTAAAACAATAAAACATTAAATAAAAAATGGAGAGTAGATGGAAAATGATAGTAAACATATTGTGTTATAAGCAACAACAACATTACTCTAATTATTATTATTATCCCAGCTGTTGAATTACTTCTTTCATAGTTGGGCGGATATCAGGATCTTTCTGAATACAAGAGAGAATTAAATCATTAAGATGAGGAGATCTAGATGGACATGTTCAACATCTCTTGAAAAAGGGAGGATCTGGAAAAACGACATTATACCTTCCACACAGGAGAATACCATAGCTATAAAAATCCATGTTTTGTTGTTAGTACCATTTGGGCATCATCTAAATGTACACTTGGTATAGACTCAGGTGCACTATATACGAGGGGCACCTGTACACCTGGGTAATGCTTGGCGAGCCTTATTAGGCAGGAGGTGCAAAGTCAGAGACCCTTAGTCTTCCATTTTTGAGGACCTTTCGATTCTAGGAGGACATTGGCACTACTAACATCCGATGGATAATAGGTCAGGTAGACAATGTAAGTATTTACACCTACTGCCTACATCAACATTCATTATAGTCACAAGACAGACGTCATAGGATGATCAGACGGTGAGTTGTTTAGTTTCATAAGCTCTACGTAACGAGGTATCCATAATCCAGTAATAATACTAGGATTACATATGGATCATCTAATACAGCACCAATAAACTGGAGGAGATTAGGATGACGTAAGCTGTGCCATTATGTTGATCTCACGATGTATTAATTCAAGAGTTGCTTCTTGATTATCTTCAGTTATAATGAGGTCATGAAATCTGCTTCACAGCTACTCTCGACTCTTGATTATAGCATCAACCTATAGCTCCCCAAGCACCACTGCCAAGTGTTTCTCTGGTATAAACAAGATTCTCAAAACTTATTTCCAGCTGTTATCTATTGTAGCAATCTTCTGTTGAAGAATGTGTTCTCTCTCTTCTTTCGCCTGAAGCTTTATTTTATTGCTGCTCCGACATTTTCTTGTTGCTTCTGAAGTTCTTCTTCAGTGGAACAAAGTTATTTTGCATTTTTTTCTTCTCGGCCTCCTCTTCCTCTTGCTTTTTCCATAACTCCTGATAAACCATCAGACAGGTTGATTAAAATTAGTGCTAAGCCAGTTAATCAATTCTTAGTTTTGTTTTTCTAAATCGATGGAACTTTTTCAAATTTCTTGAAAAGTCCTTCATTCTCTCTTGCTTTTCAATGTTGAGACCTTTTAAATGATTGAGTGTGATTTTCCTTCACTGTGACATGATGATCTAGTGATGTCATCCTCAGATTGCCTCTCTGACTTCTTGCTATAATGATTTGTGATTGCATCAAGTGTTTCTGCACCGTTTTTTGATGACTATTGCACTCTCCCTTGTTAGCATCATTTTCAGTCGAAGGATCTTCACTGTCTATCACCTGGAAAACTTTGTCAAAAGCTTGCCTAAGCGTATGAACTCCAGGTATTTGAACGTGTTGTACGGAGAATAGTTTGTACCTGTTTTTGTGGAGTTGAATCTTGAAGAGGCAGACTTTTGTATTATTTTATCCATGCTCCAATATACAGCATGTTTGACATCACAATGGACGTGAGGTTCCTACCATCAGTAGGTACATCTACCACGATACTGATCATCCTATTATATGGCAGTACATAAACATATACAGTGAACTAGTTATTTAATATACTTACCAGTATCTCAATCCCACAAATGGATCCCATTATAACCATCAAGACATCCAATATATGTATTATACCCACGAGTAATTTAATAACGAGTCTAGGTTGAACATAACCACATCTCCAACTTTTAATCCCATTATCTCTTCTTCTTGTTACTCGGATATTGTTCTAGACTTACACTAGGTGATTGTAATGCTAATAGATAGTTTAGTTCAGTTTCTTCTAAAAGGCGGAGATATCTGTATGTTCAAGACACAAAGTGGACATCAGGATCAGTATAGAGACAATAATTAGGAGTGTCTTGATTTTTCTGTAACAAGTTCTCTTTGAAGATTCTATGTTGCACTGTTGCCTTGTCTTTCTCCAGTTTTTCATCTTGCAATAAAATGCAAGTATTGGTTATAAATCTGCTAGCCATTTGACTATTGAGGTTTAGTAAGAAGTCATACAAAATAGTTATTATACACTAATAAAGTAGCAAAGAGTACTTGTTATAAAACAGGAAGTTTATCATTCACGTGTAGAATAGAGTTGTTCATCTTTTGAGAATAGAAATTATATATATATAAGTCATTTGAATTCACACAGTAGAAAATCTAATACCATAGCTATTATTACTAATCTGTATATTGTCTAGCTGCCGAAAAATGGCTTTCATTGGACAAATAACAGGTCTTCTTCATACCAGAAGACAATTAAATCGGGAAATTTAGAACAAAGTTCTTTCAATATATTCCTGGAAATGTCAGGGCATGGAAATGAAGTCATAACTTACACACAGGAGTAAAGTAAGCTAAAACTTCCATTTTAAGAGTTTGAGGTTTTTGATACTAACCTAATCACACAGAAGCACTCCATAGAATTTTCATGGAATGCTCCTGGTGCTATAGAATGGTCTACTATTGTAAGGCTGTGTGTGAGGTCTACTGTGGAATATAAAATAGGACAGTCATACTATCATATGCATCTCCTTGTAAAGTCATTTATGTTAAACAACATTACCTGTGCAAATTCCATAGTAATTAGTAATCAAAAAACACTCTTGATATAATATGTAGGCATCCATGCAACCTAAGTGAGTTCTGACTGTGAGTTGATTAAAATGACAAATCTGTTTTACAGAGATTTATTGCAGCAATCTTCTGTTGTAGAAAATTGTTCTCTTCCTCTTTTGCCTGAAGCTTTTTTTTAAAATCTGCTCCCACATTTCTTGTTGCTTCTGCCAGTTTTTCTTTTTGTGAACAAAGTTCATTTTGCATCTTTTTTCTTCTCAACCAAATTTCTTCCTCTCGCTTTTTCCACAACTCCTGATAACCATCAGACAGTGATGATAAAAAAAAAAAAAAAACAAAAAACAAAACTGATGCTAAGCCATTATTCAGTTCATGGTTTTGTTTCCCTAACTCAGATGGATATTTTCAATTTCTTGAAACGCAGCCTTCATTCTTTTTTCTTTTCAACATTGAGAGCTTTTACATGATCTAGTGTGAATGTTCCTTCACTATTACATGATGATATAGTGAGCTCAGCCTCAGATTGAATCTCCAGCTTATTGTTGTTTTTAAATGAGTGTCATCACCATGACGTGTATAAGTGTTTTCTATACCATTTTGATGCCTATTGAACTCTCTCTCATCAGCTTTAATTTCAGTCAAAGGAAAACTACCTTATCTTTCATCGGAATACTTGTCAGAAGCTGAACTAAAGTATGAACTCCAGGTATTTGAAAACGTACTTAAGGAAAAGATTTGTGGACAGGTTTTTGTGGAATTGAATCTTGAAGGTGAGACTTTTGTACTATTTTATCCATAGCTACATATCAGCATTGTTGACATCACAATAGAAGTGAGGTCCACCATCAGTAGTAGCCTCTAAACCACGAAATACTGATCATCCTATATAAAAGTAGATAAACATGTTTACAGTGAACTGTTATATTTAATCATACTTACATATCTCAATCCCAAAATGGATCCCTTTATAAACCATCAAGACATCCAATATAATGAATCATGCCACGAGTAAATAACAAGTGACTCTGGTCTAGCATGAACTAACCACATCTCCAACTTTTAATCCCATATCTCTTCCTTCCTGTTTACTCTGATATTGTTCTAGACGTACACTAGATGGTTCTACAGCTAATAGATAGTTTAGTTCAGTTTCTTTCTAAAGGTGGGAGAGATATCAGTACGTTCAAGATACAAAGGTGACATCAGGAATAGAATAAGATGGTAGTTTAAAGATCCTTGATATCTACAACAAAGTTCTCTTTGAAGATGCTTTTCTGTACATTCTTGCCCACTTTTTTTCTCCAGTTTTTTTTTGCAATAAGATGTAAACATTAGTCAGAAATTTTTGGGACACCAGCCATGATTAAGGTTGGGTTATGTGGTATATAAAAGCCATACAGTTATTAGATATAGTCATAGTAAATTAATATCTAATACTTGATATGTCATGCACTTATATAATTGATAATGTTATATATCTACATACAGTAAATATACATAATGTATACCAACATAATCCTACTTGGAAGTTTGTATATCCTAACTTTATGTCTAATATTTGTATCATTGGTTAATACTTGTCTTTAGCACATGTAATACAACACAATTGAATATAGGAAATAACAAGATTGATGACAAAATTATTAACTGTCAAAAGTGCTGTCACTTAAATGCTTGCCTTTCTGATAGACAATAACTTCCTTCGACACTGGATCTAATATCACACAAGTTCAACAAACTGTGCAAGAACAAATTTTGTTCTATTAACACACTGGTTTTTGTAATCTTTTCTAAACCTTTGGGAAACTAGAGAATAAAATTGTATGCAGCATTAGAGACTTGTAGATGCTAACAATTTACATTGAGAATGTTTTTGGCAAGGAAAAAGACTACTGAGCCAAATATATCTTGACTGACTTGACTTAGTTTATGGTAGTTGCAGTAAAAGAAAACACTTTTATGATCTGTTGCAACTAAAAATGTTTAACAACTATACAAAAATTTGCGTATATATAAATAAAATAAGTATCCCTATTTTCTGAGTATTTGTTTTACACCATACAGGCTCAACCTATATGTAACAACATCAGTTTATGCAGATCAGATTTAGTATCACTCTTAATTCTTTTATAAAAAAGGAAATGGAGTGAAATTAATTGTCATTTGTGTCTCTATATTGAGAACGTCCATGTATACCTATTGTTAACTGACTAAAAAAACTAATTAAAAGCTTCAAGACTGTTATTAATATCATTTTAGACTCCATACAATGTATCAGCTACAAAAGTGACAACTGTGAGGATCAATGAACATTAGATGAACAGTAGTTGCAAAATAGAACGCTAACATCTTTTTGCCTAAAAAGAAGATATTGTGAAAAGTACTCCCTCCAAGTTTACATGGTTTTCCTTCTTTATCAAGACCCTTTAAAACAAGTCAAGTTCTTTAATAAGATGTCCTGGGCATTCTACAATTGTAAAGTGTTTCCTATTTTTGATTATACAAGGGCATGGCTTAAGATTACACGTGGTACAAAGGTAAGCCCTAATACTTAATAGATTAATTAGCAGACTCACGGATTGATGAATATCGTTATCTTGCTCCATTTTCTGGAGGAACTAGGTAATTCTTTCTCTAGAGCATCCAAGACTTTTATAATACATGATATAGGACGTATCCTGTACACTTGAACCTCATTCTGATATGGCAAAGTCCCAAGTTGAAGGTGAGTGTTGTACTATATTATAGTTCAATATATTGCCAGGGGGGAGTAGTTATCTTTCTTTGCTAGTAAAAAATGAAAAGAAAATTGTTCTTCTTTAGCAGTAAATTATGTCATATATAATTAGTAACAAAGTATATATATAGATGGAGAACTGTTTTTGCCCATCTACCCCTGGAAATTCTTAGGGGGGGGAGTTCATATTTTATCAGCAAAGAAACTTTGTATGGTTATTTTTAGAAGTCCAGTTTTTAATGTAGCATTTAATGTTGATCTATTTGACCAATATATTTACCAGTAATGTTATTATAAATGAGTCATACCACTAATTGGGTCTGTAAGTTGTCACCATTATTGTTACATGTCCCATATTCCTTATATGGTCATAGTAATATTGCGCTGATACTGAATAAAGAGATTGCTACAAGTCACAAATCATTAAAATCTTATTAAATCTATTGCCATAATGTCATTATTAACATTCATTTAATTGTTTTATTGTAGGGATCCTGAGGCTCTATATAACTGCCGCATCTGATCGTGAAGAAGAAGCGCAGAAGGCTATTTTCAAATCTGTAGTGGATATTGGTCGTAAAAAACACCTTTTAGTACGTACTACTTGTCATGCTTTCCTAGTTAAACACTCAAAGGTATTGTAATGGGTTGTCAGTTAACTTGGTAATGCATGTCAGAGAGTGGGATATATTGTAATGTGTGTTATATGATGTAATGCATTTAGAGTACTTTACTGATCGGAATTCTAATTGTAATAGTCATTAAATGGGGTGTGGTTAAACTTATATACAAGTTCACTATCCCACATGCTAGCTTTAATTTACTTTACTGTATATACTATCTTTGATCTAGTTGGCAAGAAATCACAGAATGATTTTGCTCAAACTAATGGAAACGAATTTCGAAAGAACCACATTGAGGATGTTCCAGAAGACCTAGCACTGAAACTCATTGCCCTTGGCTCATCAGACTAACCAATTCCTATGTAAGCAAACTATTTATCTTATGACAATGCCAAACCTCTTATCAAGGGACACTTTGGATCCTGGACACTACCCTTAATAGCTAACTTAGTGATATATAAACTTGCTTCCTTAAAGGTTTCTGTGCTTATAAATAACCACTATAACACCTGCTGTATTAAGAGGTGTATTATTAAAGATAATAGACACCACCTGTTATAAAAAATACAATTCACCTATGTGTGTGTGTAATTCATAACATATTGAACTAATAATACTGCAAGACAAGTGTGTACACAGGGTTTTAAAATTAAACTATACCATTGTGTATACACCTATAATCATATATTATCATTATAAAAACACTTATTGAACATGCTAGCAGTTTTTTATGTCACTGTTTTTGTTTGTTTTGTGTTAGGATGTTGTTCCTGAATGGCAGGGCCTGCATGCATCTAACTTGGTGAGTACTTTAGGAATGAAATATGCTAAACAGTGTTTACAGGAATTGTTTGACTAAGTTTCAAGCTGGACAACTCCTCATTTCTTTGTTGTCTCTACTTTAGGACAACTGGCAAATCTAATGGTCAGTATTTCTGAGACTCACCATTTCTCTATGTAGTTGTATTCATGATAAGATTTTAATATCATATGTTTCTCTACAAAATGTGAATTAGAAATCCTTACAGAACAATTGTACAATATGTTTGTGTGATACCTGTGATGTTATATTTATAAACATATATTGAGTAAACTGGACTGGCTGTCCATTTATTTCGACTTTCTTATCTATTGACTAGTTCATTGGTTTTACTCATGATTTATAATGTTTTTTGGTTGATCATATTACACATTGCAACTTGAAGACACATTTGCTCTCTCTCTCGCTCTCTCTCACCTCTCTTCTCCTCTCTCTCTCATTCTCTCTCTCTCATCTCTCTCTCTCTCTCATCCTCTTCTCTCTCTCTCTTCTCTCTCTCATCGCTCTCTCTCGTCTCTCTCTCTCTCTCTCTAGTTCGGGGACGTGGGTCCACTTTTAAAGACTGTAATGGGACGTATGTTACCAATGCCTTGTATTAGCTAAAACTGGACCAATATGCAGTGGGTCTTTTCAATGTAAGTAGTCAATAACTAGATTTAAATGTTTAATGTCTTTTCCTTTCATAGCCTTTGCTAATTTTGGGGAAGCTTTCTTGACATTCGATG
>NW_024533390.1:0-43151 GCF_016097555.1 Gigantopelta aegis
AAAAAAAAAAAAAAAAAAAAAAAAATTTTTTTTTTTTTTTTTTTTTTAACCTTTAAAAAAGAAAAATTAATTTTAAAAAGATAAACTTGATTGGCAGATGTTGATCCAAGTTAACGTGGTGAAACCTTAAAAACAAGAAGAAGTTTAAAGTAATAAATTTCGTTTAAACAAGTTGATCAAATGTACTTTTATAAATTTGTTGAGCCTTTAAGAAACAAACTAACTTTTAAAAATGTATAATTCTTGAAGTTGGGAGGTTGATGGACATCAAATTTAACATTTGGTTTTTAAGGCTTTTACAAAAAAAAATTGTATAAAAACTATATTACCTTATTTGGAGAAATGTTGAGGCGACCATTGTTTCACCTAACTGAAGAAAAATAGTAATAACACTACATAACAAAATAAAGATAACATGTAGAATCGAATCCATGTATTCCCAATTTTTTTGGTTCCTCAAATTAAAATTGAAATTTGTCTTTTGTATGGGGAAACCTGTCCTCTTTGCACTTTGACTTTCATTTTTCTTAATTGTTTTAGTTTTTAAAATTTAAAGCTTGAAACTAATAAAGTTTATAACAAAAAAAAATTACAACCTTGAGACCTCCCCTTGGTTGATTTATATGGTTGCCCCCCTCTTTCTTAGATGACCGTTGACTAATATGTTGATTTGGTCCCCGTAAAATTTTTCACCTTTTAAGCTTTTACGTCCTTTTATTGCAGTATCTCTAAAATGTACTAAGTAATTAATAAAACTTACAAACTACACATTTCTCAAACTTTAAATTTAAAAGGCGGCCGACACCCAAACCTTAAGACAACGACCATTTGTGAATTTACAAAAATCACAATCTAAAAAATCATTACATTTTTAAAATTTAAACTCGATTATCATTGCCTCCCTGTTTTCGCTCAATTACCTGGTATTTCCCTATTTGTAATTAAAATTAATAACAATTTTGTTTTTTTAAACTATTTTTTTTATATTCGTCCCTTTTTTTTAATATCGAATATGATGAAAGTACTTCCCCGAATGATCAATTGTTCCAATTCCTCCCTTTTTTGAAAAAAAAAATTTGTTTTTTTTAAAGTAAAAATTTACCCAAAATTTTAAAACCAAAAAGTAAAAAAAAAGGACATAGTTTTCAATAGAGTTAAATAAAAAAATCAATTCACTAAAACTGTTAAGTCCAACTAGGGGTAACCTCAATCAAAGCCCCTGGTACATTGTATGTCGTACTTTCAAATTTACCTTATGTTTCTCAGTGATTCTTCACGATGGCGATAGTGAACTTAAAAACTTTCATGTTTTGCCCAATGCCCAACCCAATTTTCTTCATTGTATGGGTTTCAATTTTTGAGAGGGTTTTTTTTTAGACGAAAGTTAAAAGCCCGTTTTTTGGTGTGCACTGACAAGTTGCAAGATTCTTTAAACTACAAACCCCTTTCCTTCTTCGTAAGTAAGGGCCAATTTTGGACGCCGTTATAAATTTTCGTCGTCCTGCTGTTTTATAGCTCAAGTTTTTCCTTTTCACTCAATCTCACTTGCAATGTGCTTGCTGGCCAGCGTTTTCTGCTAAAGTCTGTTTTGCTAGGTTCACTCGCTCTTACCTTGCTTTGTCTGTCTGTCTGGCATTTTTTGCTCAAAGTCCTGCTCATCATTTTCACTGCGTTTACCTTCTTTGTGGCTCGTCTGTCCTGCTGTTTTGCTCAAAGTCTGCTGTCAGTTTCCACTTGCTCTTACACTTGCTTTGTGCTTTCTGTCCCCTGCTGTTTTTGTGCAATGCTTTGTTTTAGTTCGGACGCTCGTTTATTGTCATTACACTCATTTGTTGGTCTTTTAGCTTGGGTCACAAGTTACTTTCTGTTTTTGCTTGTTTCTGAACATAGCTGGCCATGATTTACACACTTTCAACGGCTAAAGGGTACAGTCAGTCAAACATTGTGGGCAAAACTTTGCTTAGCAGGATAAACATGATAGCCAAGTTAGTACTACAGAGAGTAACTCAACGGGAACACTTAAACGTCTTTCACTCCCACCGGGAAAAAATGCCGACAACTAAAACCGTTGTTCTATTATATAGTATAACTGCGCATGCGCAATTTCCACCATGAGGTGGTTGTTTTATTAGCGCTACGCATGCGAGCTTTTTTGAAGTAATTATGGCCGACCGAACATGTACGCAGGTATTAGGGTGGTACCGCTCAAATCTCTGCAACGCGACATTTTCAGAGAAAAATGCCGACAAAAATGATCTTCACAGTCCCGTTTAGTAAAGTGTATCGTTTTCATGCCGAATACCATTCGAAAAAGGAGTTGAACAGTACAAGACATACATACACGCCTAGCACGCATACACACAAGTTTACAGTGTCATTGTAATTAAATGTAGGGCTGCGGTTAGGTTTGTTGTTGGGTATTTCCCTGTGGTTCTGCAAACATAAACTGTCAAGCCACTTGGGAAATACCCTCACTCTGAATATAATTACGCATGCGCCCACTTTTTGCTGTGGAGAAAAATGGCACGTCGATGTATAGGACACTAGGAGCACACCACTCGATCTCCGCAATGCGCATTTTTAGAGAAAAACCGTCCAATTAAACTGATCCTCACTGTCTGCTTGGTAAGTAATATTGTTTTCATGCCAATAGCCATTCGAGGAGGGAGTTGAAGCGGTAAAGCAGACAGACAGACAAATACAGACAACCAACTTACTATAAACCTGCTGCGCATATGCGCCAAGGGTTCATAACGTTATTATAAAAACTTACAAACTTACACACTTTCTCAAGACATATACAAGCATTTGCAATAAAGGAAAAATGAAGGTATACATAATCCTAATTGTAAGAAGCAGGCAGACACAAGACCATTAAGCAACAACAGACAACAGTTATGATGACCATACTTACAAATATCACAATCTAAAAAATCAATTACATTTATTACATTCAATTATAAACATCAGTATTTACCTCACATCTGCCCTCATTATCACTGTGTATACTCACATCAATTATGCTGGTATTCCTCATCTGTAGTATATAAAATGATAATAACAATAATTATTGTTTACTATTTTGAAACTTATTATTAATAATGTTGTACCTTGATGTATGGTTGAAGTATCGAAATCATGATGAAAAGTACTTCACACGACATAATCTAATTGATTCCATGATTCCTCCTGAAAAATTGTTTTTTAAATGTTTTTAAAATTAAAATTATTTGTTTATATACATGCATGTACATGTCAGTACATGGAGTTAAAGTAACCAAAATTAATAGTATTGCTTGTACACGATTATTATGGTGCTGAAAACAATCTTAAAAGTAACAAAAAGGTAAAAAGGACGATAGCTTCAATAGAGTATAAAGTAAAAAAAAATCAATTCACTAAAATCATGCTTAACCAGTCCATACTAGGGCTAACCTCACTATCAGAAGCAGCCCACTGGTACCATGTCATCGTCGTACTTGTCCAAGCTTCACTCTCACGTTTTCAGTGATTCTTCACGATGGCGACAATAGGTAGAACTTGAAACGTATTCTTTGCAATGCCCACAATACTTTCTCTTGCTCAACATAGCCATGATCGATCACGTCCACGAGGTGTCAGATCATCAGTGATCATTGTGATTTCCATTTTGAGAGGTATGGTTTGTAGACTGAAAGTTAAAATGCTTCCGTATTTTGTTGTGCACACATGGACGAATGTATGCACCAAGATTCGTTAAAATACAAGCCTGTCATCCTTTCGTCTTGTTAGTAAAGCACATTTCCGTGGACGCCGTCTATATACTATCAAACTCATGTGTATATGTCTGCGCATGTGCAGAAAGATTTTTTTAGCCCCCTTCCAGTTCCTGCAGTTAATAATGATAATAATTATTATTAATAAGCATGAAAGAAAGTAGAGATTATTTTTAACTTTGTTCCTTTTAAGTTTCATTATGATTATCATAAAAAACAACACTCATCATTAAAGAGTCGAGTTTATGCAACTCAGTCATTAATCATAAGCACTTCCTGCAAAACCATAACTTAGATTTTTGGTGTGTTCTTCATACCCAGCATGAAAAATGATAGCAATTAAGGCAGCAATCATAGACAACTGATGCTTGACTTTCATCATGAATTGGATTAGTGCATCTTTCACAGTACCAATGGTTTTCCTTTAAGATGTCCACGACACCCATTAGTGCTGACCAAGCAACCTGACTACAATACTTCCTACAAACATTCCAAACATTCTCATCCAAGCATAAGACAGATATCTTTTTCTTGGTCTAACATCAATATCATCATCTCTTCTACTGTCTTATCACTTGTGACAGCACTGTTAGCTACTTCAACATCATCATCAAGATGTTAACTCCTGGTTAACTTTCATCTTTAAAACCCTTCTGCTTCCTTTCTGGTTTCACAGTCAAGCATTCTCTGATGGGGAAGGTGGTCATATTTTTCCTATTTAATCAAGCTATCATAGTGATTCAGGTAATGACGGCTTCTTAAAGCTGGTTTCCATGTAGCTTGCAAAAGTTGCACAACTGTCATGTCATATTGCAGAATTGTTTGAAAACATAACGTGTGCAATGTTGCCAATATTACATGATGGTCTCGTGGAATTAGAACCAAGCTCTATCTCCACGATCGCTGCAACTGTTGCACAACAGTTTTAATTATGTGGAAACACATCATTGAAACAAACCCCACCTATAATAAAAATGGCGGCTGGAAACAGCAGTACCTCTGGCTCTACTGAACTAGGCACTACTCTGGTCACATTTGAGGTACAGTCAGATGAACAACAAACTGCCAATTTTAAAGATACTAATGTTTCACAGAAAAACACAGAAATACCCAGTCTTATTATGAGAAATTTTCTACTGATTTCAAGAAACAAGTACAAGAAGCAGAATGCTTGGGATGCTATAGCAAAGACTTTCAGTTCAACGTTGAATCAGTCGAGAAAAGGTATAAAAGTATAAGAACAAGCTATGGGAGATACTTGAAGAAAAAGAAAACCCTCCCAACAGGTACTGTTCGCAAAGAGTGGCTCATAATCCCAGAGTATGAGGGCCTCACTGGCTTAATAATAAATTGAACACAGAGAAACAGTAATGAATATTACTGTAATAATGAGAAACAGTACATGAATATTGATCAAGTACATTGTTCAAGTCAACAGATAACAAGTGATGAGTTGTTAGTTCATAGTGATAAAGAACAAGAAAGCTCACCTGCTAGCACGTCAGATGATACACCTAAAAGAGCAAGCTTGTAAGAGAGTTTCAAAGTTGGTGATAAAAGGCCATTGGTGCACAAAGTTTTAGCAAAAATAGCCTAAATCAAGTTCTTATTAAAACCATTGGTAGCATTTTCAAAGCACTTGATACTGACATCCAGCAATTCAAGAAAGAGAAAGAATTACGTGCAGACGATGAAGACATGTTATTCTGCAAGAGCTTAGTTCCTCAGCTAAAGAGACTGCCACCTCAGTTGGAACAGAGATCAAAGATTGAAATACAGCAAATACTATTTCAATTATGACTTTCATCATAATTTCAGCTATGACAGTTCTGGCAAATTACACTAGAAAACATATAACTATATTGTACATGTATGCATCTAAGTATACACTCTTATTATAGTAATTGTAATAGTTAAATGAGAGACAGTTTTACATTATTCTTGTGTTTTCCTGTACATGTTGTGTTTGCCATGGTACTTGTCCTGCCGTTTGATCTGCACTAAAACAATGCCTATTGCCACTAACATGCCAAAGATGTTGTAATCCTTGGACATCATCATTTAGGACAATCTCCTCCAGTCTACAGGAACAATTTCACCTATTTCTCTTTCACAATGACAAAACCACTGGGTACATAGTGCGCATTTTCAGTTAAATGTAAATAGTTGTGCAGGCATATTATAGCTTTAATGATGCTTTAAACAGTTCAGGTGATGCTCTAATAGGGCACAATATATTCTCAATTTCGCAGATAATATACCAAATGCATTTTCTATTGTTCTTCTTCTCTAGATGTACAGTAGTTGTAAATTTGTTGTGGCCTGTCAAAAAACCCTCCTCATTTTGGTGACCTTTGGGAGGCAGCAGTGAAAAGTATGAAAACGCATTTGAGACATGTAATTGGCAGTGTGACATTTGAAGAGTTTACTACAGTCTCGCTCAAGTGAAATCATGTCTCAACAGTAGACCTCTCATCTCTCTCCCACTTGATGATGGGTTGGCACTTTCTCATCGGCAGACCATTGGAAGCTCTGCCTGATCCCTCATTCTCATACCGTTCCCTCGTTCTCCTTCGTCGCTGGCACCTATGTCGAGCACTTGTACGTCATTTCTGGCAACATTGGTCATCTGAGTACATCACTAGTTTGAAATGCTATACAAAAATGGCACTATCCATCAAGAAATATTTGTGTTGGAGACATTGTGATTTTGCAACAGGATAATTTAATTCACTCGAAATGGCCACTTGGCAGAGTGATTAAAATTCATGCAGGCAAAGACGATCTTGTGCAAGTAGTCACTGTGAAGACAAACTCAGGAACATACAGGAGACCAATCTCTAAAGTAGCCTTGTTCTTACCCTCTCAAGATGATTAATTATGACTCTTTATTGTTGTTAAAGACCATCCGGTCTTGGCCGGCGGTATGTTAATGTTCATTATAGTTTGTTGATGTGTTATCATTCATTTCTTGTTTGACCATCATTTATACTAATTATCACTTTCTTAATTAATTTTGATCTCGTATAATTGGAAACACACACTTTTGAAAAGAAAGTTTTGTTGAATGTCAATTTTTGTGTCTTGTTCAATCCAGGAGAGAACTCAAACAATGAGATTTTCAACAGGTTTGATAATTGCTGTTATTTATTAATTTCAACCTATTAACTAGAAGCAAATTGGTGTATTAGAAAATTATACTAGAAGAAATTTTATGTGGACAACTCATGTGAGTTGCCTCACTGAAGCACATTTGTTACTATCAAAACAAGTGTAGGCAATCTAATGTGAGGGCAACTATCCTAGCAGGTTCAATTATCAACCTGTATTCTTGTAACCTAATACAGCCCGTTATCTCAATTTCCCATTATTCAACAAACGTACATCTTTAAAATTACCATCAACATTAGACAATCAACTCCCTAAAAACAAATATTGCTGACAGTCTTATTAAGACTGCCATTCAGAGGGGACTATCATTTCACAAGAAATCTTCATAGACAAATTATAGTTTAAGTAATGGCATTAAACAACCTATGACCAATTTATACTATTAATTACCTAAACTTCAAAAATTATATTACTCTGTACAACACTCATACCTTCATCAAACAAAACTAGGTGGCTTTCACCAGAAACAAAACCCATGGTCAATAAGCATATACACACAATATGTGGAAAGAGTTCTTAATATTGGAGAGGTTTATCAAAGCATCTTTAAAATGAGCACAAGGATGTTGACAATGGGACTACTATATAGTTGTAGCATTGTGATAATAAGTAAAACATTCATTATAGAGATAATTTACCTGGTTATATTTCTTCATTATGGGGTCTCTACTCTTCAAAAAATACTGCACCTGAGGTCTAATCATCAATTCTCTGTAGAAGAAAAAAGGATATATTTGACACCTTGCATGAATGGAAAGAAAACATTTTCTTTTTTCCAACTAAGAGAACAACAACAACAGCAACTATGTCAAAATTAACTCAATCGCAAATCAATATAGGTAAGAAAACATTGGCCAAAAAAATTTAATATGTAAAATTTGTGAGGAGGTTGTTTTAAAGATGATAATGATAGTTCTGAAACTTTGAATAGTGTGATTCCTGTCTATTATTGATGCACCTTACATGTACTATTCTAAAACTAAATGCAATATCTGTAGCTACATTTGACAATTCTATAATACTGAGGATGAGTGCGGTTCAAGGAGTTAAATGCGTTAGTGGCATCAACTAGAAGGACTCCTTCGGTTGTCTTTTCATTGAAGCATGATCTGACAGCATGAATACTAGCCTCCACACCAGCTATCTGTCCAGCACACAGCTGGAGAGAGCCAGAGGCTTCAAGTATATCCAATCGGGTCATGGACAGGACAGACTTGGCTATGATATGTCTTACAGTCTCACAAATACCAATTGGTCTAACTCCAGGATTTTTATCTCAAGAGACTAGATGACAGGCCAAAAATGACGACAGACAGATGGGATCATCAAATACTGAGCAGAGAGGTTTCTTAGCATAAGTCATCAGGTGATTTCTTAAATATAGTACATGGCCTCCTCCAACAATCAGCATCAATGCCCAAGGACCTCCAGCACCAAATGTATGAAGTACAGCTGTTTAATGCAGCATGCATCAATTCTTTCATAAATGATTGGATGTACTGTGGGAGGGTGTAGCCCTGGTGACACGAGTGAGTCTATGGACCATAGTACTAGGTTAAGAGGGAGGATGTTTGCCCCTTAGTGCATCTAGCACTATTGGAGAATTGTCAGACCCAGGAGATAGTCCAAGAGACGAGGTCATTCACTTGCATTACCTGGCCCCTGTCACTATCACTCAGAAGACAGATGGCTGCCTTTGTCTTCCCTGAAAGATGAGGTTAGTAAATGATCGAACTAACTGTGAACTCTCTGGCAGCTTGCGTCTCTGAGAATATAACACCTGTTGGATAACTCTACCTTAAGGCAAGAGATCATCAAACTTGCCTTCATGCCAAAGCTCTAATCTTTGTATCAGGCAAGAGGAGTGTTCGCGAGCCTTGGATCGTGAGTTAGGCTTTTGTAAAAGGAGTATGCATGACACAGCGACTCCCATTAGACCAATAGACTCAACTCTCAGCAAAAGTTTTAAAGAGCTTAGCAAGTTTGGAGACAAAGGATTTGCCACACTGCCTAGAAGGGACAGCGAAATAGTTATTCTCCAATGGACAGTCTCAGCGTAGATGTCCGATAAGATCTAACAGGCTGTTTCAGAGCTATGTACTCCCAGACAAAGGTGGTAATGGCTGTAGGAGTTGCATTGGGTAAACATGTATGAGCATTAATCACGTGGACGGAATCAATTAAAGATGGTAACGCCCCATGAGGTGACGAGGTGGTTGGCCAATTATGCTTCTACTGATTCAGTACAAACATCCATAAGATTGCGGAAACGAGGACTATCAACAATGGAAAGTGGTAACAAATCACCAGCTATGAAGGTGACCAATGCCTCTGTAATTGCAACTTGATGATGGTCCTTCATGTTATACTTCTTGGGATTGGAGACAAGAGGGTCAAGCGTTGATTGCTGAAGGCTTCCAGATGGTTGAGTACGTGGAGTTTTTTATTTCTTTATACACTAGTTCATGCTTCCGCTGGAAAATAAAAAAAAAAACCTGAAAATAAACTGGTGATTTGGAGTACCTTAATGTGGAGCAAAAAATTTGATGTGGCTTTTGTAGATCCTGAAATTGTAGTGGTGCAATATTTGCACTTAGCTTTAAAGCTACCCTCAACATTTTCTGGAATATCAAAGTGCCTGAATACAACTGGAACGGGCTTCTTCTTGGCAGCCATCACAATCCTTTTTCAAGTAGTCAGTCACAAAAGTACAGGTGTCAGATGTATTTAAACAGCTGCTTTTATTAAACTTCAAAGAAAGCGTTAGCAGCTGTTTCCTTGGATCACTTATTGGTACTCAAAGGTGTTAACAGATCTTACACATAATTATGCAGAAGAAATAACAAACAATTTAAAAGGAGTATTTGAAGATTTCACGAAGTATTTGAAATACAAATACAAATACTTCCTGTTTCAAAATTTCAAAAAATACAAATACAAATACTCAAAAAAAGTATTTAAATACAGCTAAATACAAATACTCATGTATTTGACCCCAAGCCTGCTACTGAAAAGGTGTGGCGAGGTAGGCATGGAGTCTTCAAAAGAGGTCATCATTGGACCCAATGAGGATGGAATAGATCCTGACTGATCACCGCAGAAAACTAGCTTAGACACCATGGCATGAGGTAGGTCAAGTCTTGCGTTGTTACAATGGCCCCTGCGAAGAGGAAGACAGTTTGTACAGGGATTCCCCAATTTTTCACAACTGCAATGTAGACAAAGTCCCTTGTCATTACACCAACGGCAATCATACTTTCTTTTAGAAGCATTATCTTCTTCCTCTCAAATTTCTATACAGATTTCTCCAGCTATCACAGCAATTGCTCTCCTAATATATGTTTCCGGCTATGTTGTAATACGTGCCCGTGGAGAGGTTATTGACGTTGCTAGCATGTTCTCACCGTAGGTACCCATCTATTCCCATAATGGCGCAATAGCAATACATAGTTGTGACGATGTTCGTGTAGATTCCCGTCTCGAAAGCGTCTATTTACCGTGTGTGCCGTTTAATACAGCCCTCCTTTCTGTATAGTAACTGTCTAATTTCCCATATTCCCATATTTGCATAAATACCAGCGATAATTAAAATCAATAACAGGAATGATTAATTAATAACGGAAATAAATTATCAATAACAGCATTAAAGTTCTTCATTGTCCCATTCAGAGTCATCATCTGTGGCTAACAATTCTTCAATATCTTTTTTGCGTTTTCTGGTATAATCTTTGCCTAATGTGGTAAAGTAATATTACAAAAAACTTAGAGCATATTCATACTTGTAGGAACAATTGTGCATGGATTGCTTGAGTTATTTGGTGTATAACCTTTAAAAAAGCAAGAATTAACATTTTTAAAAATGTATAAAATTACTTGTAGTTGGAGCAGATGTTGATCCAAGTTATAACGATTTGGTGTAAGACCTTTAGAAAAGCAAGAAGTAAGATTTTTAAAATGTACAATAATCATTACCTGTAGTTAAAGCAGATGTCGATCGAATGTACTTGTTATAACAATTTGGTGTGAGACCTTTAGAGAAACAAGAACTAACATTTTAAAAATGTATAATATTACTTGAAGTTGGAGAGGTTGATGGGACATCAAAGTTATAACGATTTGGTGTAAGAGCTTTACAAAAAAAAAAACTATGTATAATACAAACATATAATATTACCTGTAGTTGGAGAAGATGTTGAAGGCTGAACCATTGTTACACCTAATCATGAAAGAAAATATAGTAATACTACTACATAACAATAATAAAGATATACATGTAGGAATACGAGGTCCATGTATTTGCCCAATTCTTTAGATGTTTCACTCAAATTAAAATTGGAAATTTGTCTTTTGTAATGGAGGAAACCTGTCCTCTTTGCTACTTTGACTTCATTTTTCTTAATTTGTTTGTCAAGTTTCTTAATCAAACTATATTAAGAGCTGTGAAACTAATTAAAGTATTATAACAAAAAAGAAATTATACAACCTTGAGACCTCCACCTTGGTTGATGAACTTTATAGTGGATTGCCCCATCTTCATCTTCAGATGACTCGTTAGACTTGAAACTATGATTGATTTGGTCCCAGTAGAAATTTTCCTTGTCACCTTTTAATGCTTTTTACGTCAATTATATAGCTAGAAAAGTATATCGAACATTAGTACTATCTCTAAAATGATATCTAAGATAATTATTATAAAACTTACAAACTTACACATTTCTCAATACATATACAAGCATTTGCATAAAGGAAAAATGAAGGCATAATAATCTTAAATGTAAGAAGCAGGCAGACACAAGACCATTAAGACAACAAGACAAACAGTTATGATGACCATACTTACAAATATCACAATCTACAAATCAATTACATTTATTACATTCAATTATAAACATCAGTATTTACCTCATCTGCCTCATTATCACTGTGTATACTCGCATCAATTACTGCTGGTATTTCCTCATCTATAGTATATAAAATGATAATAACAATAATGATTGTTTACTATTTTGAATTATTAATAATGTCGTACCTTGATGTATGGTTGAAGTATCGAAATCATGATGAAAAATACTTCCACCGACATGATCTAATTGATTCCATGATTCATCCTGAAAAAAATGTTTTTAAGTAATTACATTAACAAAAGGTAAAAAGGACGATAGCTTCAATAGAGTATAAAGTAAAAAAAATCAATTCACTAAAATCATGCTTAACCAGTCCATACTAGGGGCTAACCTCACTATCAGAAGCGGCCCACTGGGTACCATTGTCATCGTCGTACTTGTCAAGCTTCACTCTCATGTTTCTCAGTGATTCTTCACGATGGCGACGATAAGTAGAACTTGAAACGTATTCTTTGCAATGCCCACAACACTTTCTTCATTGTGATTTCAATTTTGAGAGGCGTTGTTTGTAGACGAAAGTTAAAACGCGTCCGTATTTTGTTGTGCAACATGGACAAATGTATGCACGGATTCTTTAAACTACAAACCCGTCATCCTTTCGTCTTGTAAGTAAAGCACAATTTCCGTGGACGCCGTCTATAAATTTGTGCTGTCTGTCCTGCTGTTTTATGCTCAAGTTTGTTCACTAGTTTCACTCAATCTCACACTTGCAATGTGCTGCCTGGCCAGCTGTTTTCTGCTTAAAGTCTGTTTGCTAGTTTCACTCGCTCTTACGCTTGCTTTGTGCTGTCTGTCCTGCAGTTTTTTGCTCAAAGTCTGCTCATCAGTTTCACTTGCTCTTACACTTGCTTTGTGCTGTCTGTCCTGCTGTTTTCTGCTCAAAGTCTGCTTGTCAGTTTCACTTGCTCTTACACTTGCTTTGTGCTGTCTGTCCTGCTGTTTTCTGTGCAATGCTTGTTTGTTAGTTTCTGACGCTCGTTTAGTGGTCATTGACACTCATTTGTGCTTTGTAGCTTGGTCAGACAAGTTACTTTCTGCTTTTGGCTTGATTCTGAACATAGCTGGCATGATTTACACACTTTTAACGCTAAAGGTACAGTAGTCAAACATTGTGGGCAAACTTTGCTTAGAGGCATGATAGCCAAGTTAGTACTACAGAGAGTAACTCACGGGAACACTTAAACGTCTTTCACTCCAACGAAGAAAAAATGCCGACAACTAACCTTGTGTTCTATTATATAGTGTAACTGCGCATGCGCAATTTCCACCATGGGGTGGTGTGTTTTATTAGTGCTACGCATGCGAGCTTTTTTTGAAGTAATATGGCCGACCGAACATGTACGCAGTATTAGGGTGGTACCACTCGATCTCCGCAACACGACATTTTCAGAGAAAAATGCCCGACAAAAATGATCTTCACAGTCCGTTTAGTAAGTGTATCGTTTTCATGCCGAATAGCCGTTCAAAAAAGGAGTTGAAGCAGTAACAGACATACATACACACCTAGCACCCATACACGCAAGTTTATAGTGTCATTATAATTAAATGTAGGCTGCAGTGTAGGTATTGTTGTTGGGTATTTCCCTGTGGTTCTGCAAACATAACTGTCAAGCCACTTTGGGAAATACCCTCACTCTGAATATAATTACGCATGCGCCCCACTTTTGCTGTGGAGAAAAATGGCCACGTCGATGTATAGGACACTAAGGCACCACCACTCGATCTCCGCAATGCCGCATTTTTAGAGAAAAACCGTCCAATTAAACTGATCCTCACTGTCTGCTTGGTAAGTAATATTGTTTTCATGCCAAAATAGCCATTCGAGGAGGGAGTTGAAGCAGTAACAGACAGACAGACAGACATACAGACAAACCAACTACTATAACTCTTGCTGCGCATATGCGCCAAGGGTTCATAATTATTATAAAACTTACAAACTTACACATTCTCAATACATATACAAGCATTTGCATAAAGGAAAAATGAAGGCATAATAATCCTAAATGTAAGAAGCAGGCAGACACAAGACCATTAAGACAAGAAGACAACAGTTATGATGACCATACTTACAAATATCACAATCAAAAAAAATCAAATACATTTATTACATTCAATTATAAACATCAGTATATTACCTCATCTGCCCTCATTATCACTGTGTATACTCACATCAATTACTGCTGGTATTTCCTCATCTATAGTATATAAAATGATAATAACAATAATTATTGTTTACTATTTTGAAACTTATTTTTATTATTAATAATGTTGTACCTTGATGTATGGTTGAAGTATCGAAATCATGATGAAAAGTACTTCCACCGACATAATCTAATTGATTCCATGATTCCTCCTGAAAAAAAAATGTTTTTTAAGAAATTAAATTATTTGTTATATACATGCATGTACATGTCAGTACATGGAGTAAAGTAACAAAAATTAATAGTATTGCTTGTACACGATTATTATGTGCTGAAACAATCTTTAAAAAGTAACAAAAGGTAAAAAAGGACGATAGCTTCAATAGAGTATAAAGTAAAAAAAATCAATTCACTAAAATCATGCTTAACCAGTCCATACTAGGGCTAACCTCACTATCAGAAGCGGCCCACTGAGTACCATTGTCACCGTCGTACTTGTCAAGCTTCACTCTCACGTTTTTCAGTGATTCTTCACGATGGCGACGATAGGTAGAACTTGAAACGTATTCTTTGCAATGCCCACAATACTTTCTCTTGCTCAACATAGCCATGATTGATCACGTCCATGAGGTGTCAGGTCATCACGTGATCATTGTGATTTCAATTTTTGAGAGGTATGGTTTGTAGATGAAAGTTAAATGCTTCCGTATTTTTGTTGTGCAACATGGACGAATGTATGCACAGATTCGTAAAATACAAGCCCGTCATCCTTTTGTCTTGTAAGTAAAGCACGATTTCCGTGGACGCTGTCTATATACTATCAAACTCATGTGTATATGTCTGCGCATGTGCAGAAAGATTTTTTAGCCCCTTCCAGTTCCTGCAGTTAATAATGATAATAATTATTATTAATAAGCATGAAAGAAAGTAAAGAATTATTTTTAACTTTGTTCCTTTTAAGTTTCATTATGATTATCATAAAAAACAACACTCATCATTAAGAGTCGAGTTTATGCAACTCAAGTCATTAATCATAGCACTTCCTGCAAAACCCATAACTTAGATTTTGGTGGGTTCTTCATACCCAAGCATGAAAAATGATACCAATTAAGGCAGCAATCATAGACAACTGATGCTTGACTTTCATAATGAATTGGATTAGTGCATCTTTCACAGTATCAAATGGGGTTTTACTTAAATATGTCCATGACACCATTAGTGCTGACCAAGCGACCTGACTACAATACTTCCTACAACATTCCAAACAAACATTCTCATTGAAGCATAAGACAGATAGGGTCCTCTTGGTGTAACTTGTACTATGATGATGACATCACTGTGTGTCATAAGGTTTGGCTTATGGTGTAGGTGATGGATTTAGATGATGTCATCATATATGATGACATCACTACCTGTCATTTAATGATGATGTCATCAGAGTGAAGTTACACCAAGAACCACCCGACAGATATCTTCTCTGGTCTAACTTCAATATCATTCTCTTCTACTGTCTTTTCACTTGTGACAGCACTGTTAGCTACTTCAACATCATCAAGATGTTAACTCCTGGTTAACTTTCATCTTTAAAAACCCTTCTGCTTCCTTTCTAGTTTCACAGTCAAGCATCCTCTGATAGGAAAGTGGTCATATTTTTCCTATTTAATCAAGCTATCATAGTGATTCAGGTAATGACGGCTTCTTAAAGGCTGGTTTCCATGTAGCTTGAAAATGTTGCACAACTGTCATGTCATGTTGCAGAATTGTTTGGAAACATAACGTGTGCAATGTTGCCAATATTGCGTGATTGTGTCGTGGAATTAGAACCAAGCTCTATCTCCACGATCGCTGCAACTGTTGCACAACAGTTTTAATTATGTGGAAACACATCATTGAAACAAACCCCACCTATAATAAAATGGCGGCTGGAAACAGCAGTACCTCTGGCTCTACTGAACTAGGCACTACTCTGGTCACATTTGAGGTACAGTCAGATGAAACAACAAACTGCCAATTTTAAAGATACTAATGTTTTCACAGAAAAAACACAGAAATACCCAGTCTTATTATGAGAAATTTTCTACTGATTTCAAGAACAAGTACAAGAAGCAGAATGCTTGGGATGCTATAGCAAAGACTTTCAGTTCAACTGTTGAATCAGTCGAGAAAAGGTATAAAAGTATAAGAACAAGCTATGGGAGATACTTGAAGAAAAAAGAAAACCCTCCCAACAGGTACTGTTCGCAAAGAGTGGCTCATAATCCCAGAGTATGAGGGCCTCAACTGGCTTAATACATAAATTGAACACAGAGAAACAGTAATGAATATTACTGTAATAATGAGAAACAGTAATGAATATTGATCAAGTACATTGTTCAAGTCAACAGATAACAAGTGATGAGTTGTTAGTTCATAGTGATAAAGAACAAGAAAGCTCACCTGCTAGCACGTCAGATGATACACCTAAAAGAGCAAGCTTGTAAGAGAGTTTCAAAGTTGGTGATAAAAGGCCATGGACAAAGTTTAGCAAAAATAGCCTAAATCAAGTTCTTATTAAAATCATTGGTAGCATTTTCAAAGCACTTGATACTGACATCCAGCAATTCAAGAAAGAGAAAGAATTACGTGTAGACGATGAAGACATGTTATTCTGCAAGAGCTTAGTTCCTCAGCTAAAGAGACTGCCACCTCAGTTGGAACAGAGATCAAAGATTGAAATACAGCAAATACTATTCAATTATGACTTTCATCAATAATTTCAGCTATGACAGTTCTGGCAAATTACACTAGAAAACATATAACTATATTGTACATGTATGCATCTAAGTATACACTCTTATTATAGTAATTGTAATAGTTAAATGAGAGACAGGTTTTTTACATTATTCTTGTGTTTTCTTGTACATGTTGTGTTTGCAATGGTACTTGTCCTGCCGTTTGATCTGCACTAAAAACAATGCCTATTGCCACTAACATGCCAAAGATTTTGTAATCCTTGGACATCATCATTTAGGACAATCTTCCTCCAGTCTACAGGAACAATTTCCCCTATTTCTCTTTCACAATTGACAAAACCACTGGGTAAGTAGTGCGCATTTTCAGTTAACGTAAATAGTTTGTGCAGGCATATTATAGCTTTCAGTGGAGTAGGAATCATTTATATCTTTGTGGGGGGCAACTATATTAATGAGCTACATGTAGTTATCATAGTCAACAAAATTGTCCAAAAAACTGTTTCCCTCCTATCATTTTTCTCTACAAATTCTTTTGCAACTTCTATGAGATTAAGTTTATCTGTTTCTTCACGTGAACATGGTAGAATCATACAGTGATTGAGTCGTTGCTGTGTCATTGAGGTTCGTATGTATGTTTTCATTCGTCTTAAGCTGAAAAACTTCGTTCTGCTGTTGCTGTTGTAATGGGCACTGTTAAATAGATACGAATAAGTTTGTGTATTTCTGACAGTACGACTTTAAGGCTATGTTGCTCCTCAAAAACTGTACAGATTGTTTGCAGCTTTGTTACTTGAGTAATCCTTATCCCTTGTAAGGGTACAGCTTTTATTGCATCAGGTAGCAATTTAAGCTGCAATGAAAACTTATCAAAATCTATATCAGCACTATACAGATTCTTTATTTCGTCAGGTATAACAACCTCTCTATAAATTAGCACTATCTAAAAGTAAGCGTTCCATCTTTCTCATTAATAGAAATCCTTCTTGTTGAAAGTGATTTTCCAGTAGGCCAGTTACATTATCTATCACTTCAAAATATTCTTTTCGGTAGAATTCATCACGGAAGTAAACTCGTGCTGTGAAGATCCAGTATCTATACTTCGAGAAATTTGGCGGCGTCGAGGAAGAGTAGGTGGGTCACATATGTCAACACAGTCTTGCTTCACTGTGTCAAAAAACTTTTTGAATTCAGTGTCCCGATCTCAATTTTTTTAGAGATTTCAGGTAAGTATCTACGAGGAAATAGCCATCTTCTACTGACCTTTCTTTACTTTGCAAATGAATAGACATTTGCTCTGTTATACTGAATATTAGTATAGAAAGCTTCAAACCAAAGTAAGTAGAGAATCGTTCCATTAAAGCCATTATTCCATTCGCTCTTCGAGAACAATCACCTGACCCGTGTGATGATACTTCCATTGTGTCCTGTAACTCTTCATAATTAGAAATAATAGCTTGCATGGCACCAGAGCGCACGGTCCATCTAGTAGGACATAGGGTTCTATCCCAGCTGTTGACAATGAATTTTGTTGAGATTTTATTGTTTCAAAAATACTTTGACGCTTTGGAGAATACTTAATTAATTGAATCACCTCCATTGAAAAATTCAAAAGCATCTTTTATAGGTTTACTGTTTCTGGATATTTCTTGGAGGCACAAATTTACACAGTGAGCTAGGCAATGAACAGAAATTGCTGATGCAGTACTGTTCTTTAAATTTCTTGGCAACACCATTTATGTGTCCTTGAAATGGTTGAGCACCATCATAAGCCTGACCTCTACAGTTCTCAATCATTAGACACATTCTAACAGGCTATCTTTTAAACATCCATAAATTGTAGACGATGTGATATCCTCTAACCGATACATACCAATCATATCTTCATGTACGACATAATCCTCCGATACACTTCGAATACATAACACTAATTGTTCATGGTTAGAAATGTCTCTAGTTTCGTCTGCCATGATGGCATACCATTTACGTGATGAAATATCAGATAACAGAGACCGTAGAACTTTGTGTGCCATTATTTCAATCAGCTCATTAATTACCTCTGGTGAATGGTATTTTACCATTCTTCAGCCATTGACTTTCTTCAGGACACTATCTAGTAATACTGTCAAATTTGACCCTCCTGCGTGGTCATTTCTAACAGGCAAGGCTTGGCGAAGTAGAATTTAAGTGCTGCTAGCTGCTTTATAAAACTTTTACGATGCTTCAATTGGTCATTTTTGAAGCTTTTAGAAATGAGGTTTGACACAGGTGTTTTTTTTGATGACTCATACACAATAAAAGCATCGTTGTGTGCAGCGCTTGCTTCATGGGCTTTCAATTTTTCTACACCTATCTTCCAGTTTGAAAAACCGACTTTTGTAAAGGCGGGATCCAGTTTCATACAGCCTCGCATTTGTAAGATGTGAACTACATACTTACAATAGAAACAATAGACTTTAAAATTTGATGTACACAAATGAATCCATGGGTGTGACTGGTACCATGTTGGATTAAAGGTCCTCTTAATAGAACCATAAAACTTCTCGGTTTTCTTTAATATCGTTGGGTCAACTGGTTGAGATAATTGAAGTGAATTATTATAACAGCAAGTGTGCGTACAACATTCTGATTGAAAGTCAGAAGAAGACACTGTAATTGGTGTATTTGTCATAAAGACAGCCTCATCATCTTGATTATCTTCATCATCACTCCCTTCTGTGGCTTGATCATCATTTTCAGAACGGTCAATGTCATCAGCTATTTCCAAAGCTAATTCAGTAGTCACAGGTACTAGAAATAATTATTTTTTACACATGACAAATGAAACAACTTTACTTAAAAGATTCTTCTGAGGTGAGTTTACTTCTTCTTTTTGTAAAGAATGATGTAATTGTAGTGGATTTACTTTCGCTTGTCTTTTTTCTTTAGCATCCGTATGAACATGTGCTATCACCTAGTTCATTAGCACTATTTGTGTTATCACACTTCATGCTTCATCAGTCATGTACATCTGCATCTGCTGTTGCAATACTATTGAGGGGCTATGCCCCCCTGACAAAATATTGGGGGGGCAAGTTGCCCCCCCTGCCCCCTATTCCTACTCCCCTGGCTTTAATGATGCTTAAAATGTTCAGATGATGCTCTAATAGGTCAACAATATATTCTCAATTTGGCAGATAATATGCCAAATGCATTTTCTATTGTTCTCTCTTCTCTAGATTGTACAGTAGTTGTAAATTTGTTTGGCACTGGTCAAAAAACGCTCCTATTTTTGGTGGCCTTTGGGAGGCAGCAGTGAAAAGTATGAAAACGCATTTGAGACATGTAATGGCAGTGTGACATTTGAAGAGTTTACTACAGTTCTGCTCAAGTGAAATCATGTCTCAACAGTAGACCTCTCATCTCTCTCCCACTTGATGATGGTTGGCACTTTCTCATCGGCAGACATTGGAAGCTCTGCCTGATCCTCATTCTCATACCGTTCCCTCGTTCTCCTTCGTCACTGGCACCTATGTCAAACACTTGTACGTCATTTCTGGCAACGTTGGTCGTTTGAGTACATCACTATTTGAAACGCTATACAAAAATAGCACTATCCATCAAAGAAATATTTGTGTTGGAGACATTGTGATTTTGCAACAGACAATTTAATTCACTCGAAATGGCCACTTGGCAGAGTGATTAAAATTCATGCAGGCAAAGACGATCTTGTGCAAGTAGTCACTGTGAAGACAACTCAGAACATACAGGAGACCAATCTCTAAAGTAGCCTTGTTCTTACCCTCTCAAGATGATTAATTATGACTCTTTATTGTTGTTAAACGACATCCGGTCTTGGCCTGCGGTATGTTAATGTTCATTATAGTTGTTTATGTGTTATCATTCATTTCTTGTTTGACCATCATTTATACTAATTATCACTTTCTTAATTAATTTTGATCTCGTATAATTGGAAACACACACTTTTGAAAAGAAGTTTTGTTGAATGTCAATTTTTGTGTCTTGTTCAATCCAGGAGAGCACTCAAACAATGAGATTTTCAAACAGGTTTGATAATTGCTGTATTTATTAATTTCAACATATTAACTAGAAGCAAATTGGTGTTATTAGAAAATTATACTAGAAGAAATTTTATGTGGACAACTCATGTGAGTTGCCACTGAAGCACTTTGTTACTATCAAAACAAGTGTAGGCAATCTAATGTGAGGGCAACTATCCTAGCAGGTTCAATTATCCAAACCCACCTGTATTTCTGTAACCTAATACAGCCCGTTATCTCAATTTCCCATTATTCAACAAACGTACATCTTTAAAAATTACCATCAACATTAGACAATCAACTCCCTAAACCTCCCAAATATTGCTGACAGTCTTATTAGGGGACTGCCATTCAGAGGGGACTATCATGTTCACAAGAAATCTTCATAGACAAATTATAGTTTAAGTAATGGCATTAAACAACCATGACCAATTATACTATCAAGATACCTAAACTTCAAAAATTACTATTACTCTGTACAACACTATACCTTCATCAAACAAACTAGGTGGGCTTTCACCAGAAACAAAACCCATGGTCAATAAGCATATACACACACTATGTGGAAAGAGTTCTAAATATTGGAGAGGTTTATCAAAGCATCTTTAAAATGAGCACAAGGATGTTGACAATGGGACTACTATATAGTTGTAGCATTGTGATAATAAGTAAAACACGTTCATTATAGAGATAATTTACTTAGTTAGATTTTCTTCATTATGGGGTCTCTACTCTTCAAAATACTGACTGCACCTGAGGTCTAATCATCAATTCTCTGTAGTAGAAAAAGGATATATTTTGACACCTTGCATGAATGGAAAGAAGACATTTTCTTTTTTTCAACTAAGAGACAACAACAACACCAACTATGTCAAAATTAACTTAATCTCAAATCAATATAGGTAAGAAAACATTGGCCAAAAAATTTAATATGGTAAATTAGTGGGGAGGTTGTTTTAAAGATGATAATGATAGTTCTGAAACTGGTTGAATAGTGTGATTCCTGTCTATTATTAATGCACGAACCTTACATGTACATTCTAAAAACTAAATGCAATATCTGTAGCTACATTTGACAATTCTATAATACTGAGGATGAGTTGCGGTTCAAGCAGTTAAATACATTAGTGGCATAACTAGAAGGGACTCCTTCGGTTGACTTCTTCATTGAAAGCTGATCTGACAGCATGAATACTAGCCTCCACACCAGCTATCTGTCCACAGATGGAGGGAGCCAGAAGTGCTTCAAGTATATCCAATCCATCGGGTCATGGAGAGGACAGACCATTAGCTATGATATGTCTTACAGTCTCACAAATACCAATTGGTCTAACTCCAGGATTTTATCGCAAGAGACTAGATGACAGGGCAAAAATGACGACAGACAGATGGGAGCAACAAATTACTGAGCAGAGTTTTCTTAGCATAAGTCATCAGGTGATTTCTTAAATGCATTGCATGGCCTCCTCAAAACAATGAGAGCATCAGTGCCAAAGGGACCTCCAGCACCAAATGTATGAAGTACAGCTGTTTAATGCAGCATGCATCAATTCTTTCATAAATGATTGATGTTACGTGGGGAGGGTGTAGCCCTGGTGACCACAAGTGAGTCCATAGTACTAGGTTAAGAGGGAGGATGTTTGCTCCTTAGTGCATCTAGCACTGTTGGAGAATTGGCAACCAGGAGGGGTCATTCAGTTGCATTACCTGGCCCTGGTCACTAAATCAGTCAGATGACAGATGGCTGCCTTTTTCTTCGCTGAAAGATGAGGTTAGTAAAATATCGAACTAACTGTGAACTCTCTGGCAGCTTGCGTCTCTCGAGAATATTAACTTCTGTTGGATAACTCTACCTTCAGCCAAGAGATCATCAAACTTGCCTTCATGCCAAAGTTCTAATCTTTTGTACAGGCAAGAGGAGTGTTCGCGAGCATTGGATCGTGGTTAGGCTTTTGTAAAAGGAGGTATGCATGACACAGTGACTCCCATTAGACCAATAGACTCAACTCTCAGCAAAAGCTCTAAAGAGCTTAGCAAATTTGGAGACAAAGGATTTCCACACTGTCTAGAAGGGACAGCGAAATAGTTATTTGCTCCAATGGACAGTCTCAGCGTAGATGTCCGATAAGATTAAAGGCTGTTCAGAGCTATGTACTCCCCGACAAAGGGTGGCAAGATTTATCAAGGGGACAGTCTCAGCGTAGGATGGCCGATACGATCTAAAAGGCTGTTTCAAAGCTATGGTACTCCCGACAAAGGTGGCATGGCTGTAGGAGTTGGATTGGGATAAACATGTATGAGCTCAACACGTTGGACGGAATTCAATAAAGATGGTAATGCCCTATGAGTGGCAAGGGTGGTGGCCAATTTAGCTCTCCTGAAAAGCTGTGGCAAGATAGGCATGGAGTCTCAAAACGAGGTCATCACATGGATCCAATGAGAAGAAGAGATACTGAATGATCACCGCAGACAAATAGATGTAGCACCATGGGATTGAGGTTAGGTCAAGTTCTTCACAACTTTCAACTGCAATGTACGACAAAGAGATCCATTGTAAAGTACACAACGCAATCATACATTCTAATGGCACACTAGGCAATACGTATGTGTGATGAGTTCGTCTAGATTCCTGTCTCGAAAGCGTCTATTTACCAGTGTGCGTGTAATATGGGCCCTCCTTTCCATATAGTAACTGTCTAATTTTCCATAGTTTGCTATAAATAAAAATAATTAAAATTAATAGACAGGAGATTAATTAATAAACGTAATAAATTATCAATAACAGGAATTAAAGTTCTCATTGTCCTCATTTGGACTCATATTCTGTGGCTAACAATTCTTCAATAATCTATTCTGCGTTTTATGGTATAATCTTTGCCTAGTGGAGCAAAGTATATTACAAAAACTAGCGCATATCATACTGAGGAAAACCCAATTGTGACTGGATTGCTTGAGTTATTTGGTGTATGACCTTTAAAAAAGCCAAGAATTAACATTTTAAAAATGTATAAAATTACTTTAGTTGGAGCAGATGTTGATCCAAGTTATAACGATTTGGGTAAGGACCTTTAAGAAAACAAGAAGGACGATTTTAAAATGTACAATAATCATTACCGTAGTGAAGCAGATGTTGATCAAATTGTACTAGTTTATAACGATTTGGTGTGTCGACCTTTAGAGAAACAAGAACTAACATTTTAAAAAGCTATAATATTACTGAAGTTGGAAGAGTTGGATGGGACAATCAAAGTTATAACGAGTGGGTGTAAGAGCTTTACAAAAACCAAAAAATATGTATTAATTAAAACCTATAATGATTACCTGTAGTTGGAGAAGATGTTGAAGGCCTGAACATTGTTACACTAATCATGTAAGAAAAAAATTCGTAATACTACTACATAACTATAATAAAGATAACATGTAGGAATACGAGATTCATGTATTTGCCCAATTCTTTAGGTGTTTCACTCAAATTAAAATTGGAAATTTGTCTTTTGTAATGGAGGAAACCTGTCCTCTTTGTCACTTTGACTTCATTTTCTTAATTTGTTTTGTCAGTTCTTAATCAAACTATTAAGAGCTGTGAAATAATAAGTATTACCAACAAAAAAGAAAATTATACAACCTGAGACCTCCCCTTGGTTGATGAACTTTATAGTGGATTGCCCATCTTTCATCTTCAGATGACTCGTTAGACTTGAAAATATGATTGATTTTGGTCCCAGTAGAAAATTTTCCTTGTCACCTTTTATGCTTTTTACGTCAATTATATAGCTAGAAAAGTCATATCGAAATTAGTTACTATCTCTAAAATGATATCTAAGATAATTATTATAAAAACTTACAAACTTACACATTTGCTCAATAAACTATACAAGCATTTGATACAAGGAAAAATGAAGGCATATAAATCTTAAATGTAAGAAGCAGACAAGGACAAAGACCATTAGAGACAAACAAGACAACAGTTATGATGACCATACTTTACAAATATCACAATCTACAAATTCAATTATCATTATTACATTCAATTATTAAACATCAGTATTTACCTCATCTGCCTCATATCACTGTGTATACTCGCATTTTCAATTACTGATGGTATTTCCTCATCTATAGTATATAAAATGATAATAACAATAATTATTGTTTACTTTTTTGCACAATTATTTTTTTATTAATAATTGTTGTACTTGATGTATGGTGAAGTATCGAAATCATGATGAAAAGTACTTCCACCGACATAATCTAATTGATTCCATGATTCCTCCTGAAAAAAATGTTTTTTTAGTAATTACATTTTATAAATCAAAAATATTTGTTATATACATGCCATGTACATGTCAGTACATGGGACTAAAGTAACAAAAATTAATAGTATTGCTTGTACACATTATTATGTGCTGTGACAAAAATCTTTAAAAAGTAACAAAAGGTAAAAAGGACGGATAGCTCAAATAGAGTATAAAGTAAAAAAATCATTCATAAAATTATGCTAAACCAGTCCAAACTCGGGGGCCTAACCTCACTATCAGAGGCGGCCCACTGGGTACCAGTTCATGTTGTATCGTCAAGCTTGCACTCTCACGTTATCAGTGAGTATTCACGATGGCGACGATAGGTAGAACTTGAAACGATTTTTGCAATGCCACAATATTTTCTCTTGCTCAACATAGCCATGATCGATCGCGTCCATGAGTGGTCAGATCATCACGTGATCATGTGATTTCAATTTTGAGAGGTGTGGTTTGTAGATGAAAGTTAAAACACGTCCGTCTTTTGTTTGTGCAACATGGACAAATGTATGCACGGATTTGTTAAACTACAAGCCCATCATCCTTTGGTCTTGTAAGTAAAGCACGAATTTCGTGGACGCCGTTATATACACTGAAAAGAAGGATGTGTGTCCATACACAAAATTTAGTGTGTACGCTTGTCCCTATACACACACTCATTTAAAGTGTGATGGCCACACAATAGTATTAAGTGTGAACACCACACTATTATATAGTGTGCAAATTAGTGTGCTTGATTGTGTGTGCTATGACACACACTTTCAAGTAGTGGTGCTACAACTGTAACATTGATAAAACAAGTGAATTTTTAAGAAAAAGCCAACATAAACAGGCAAAATTTAGTGTGACAATATTAATGATATCAATGATATTAAAAAAACAAAAGGTAACAAGGTATGTTATGATAGTCAATGTATAGGCTAACAAAAATAAACAAGATAACATTATTCAATGAATGAAAAAAAGTTTTTGTGACGTTGTAGTTAACTTGTCACCTGAGGCATTAATGCCCAACAAAAGCAAATTCCAAAAAAAGGAATAAAAATTTGTGACATCCTTTGGGGATACTTTATATTGAACACAAAGTACAATGATAACAAAGTAAGTGGTAACTGTATCAATATTCACATTGGTCACAAGTACACAGTCTATTATTAGAAAAGGTTGATCTCCATAGAATAAAGGTATGGTTTGGTTGAGGCAATATCCTCTACAAGTTCATTTATTCCGGTATGCCAAACCTTTATATTATATTAAAGGAAGTAAAAACACTAACTTATTTATAACGTGTATACTTACATCAGAAAATCTGAATGATCTTTTCAGAGGATGTTTTGACCTGGTATCCGCCAAGAGAAGAAGAAGAATTGCCAAGCATTCAAACACTCCTGCTTTACAATAAAGAATTTATTAATTAAAATTATTATAGTATATTATATAATTTATGATATACATGATATAAAAAATGTTATTACTTAAATCTACAAATAGTGGTAAATGGGGGGAGGAGAATTCAGTCATTCATACATTTACATCTTTACATTCATTTAGACATTACATTTAAATTCAACTGGGCATCATGTTTGTCTTCAAGAGCCTTTTTAATTTTCCTTGATGACTTTGATGCAATTAAAGCTTGTTCTTTAACCTTATCTGTAACATCAATCCACTTCTTCATTGAAAGCTCCTTTAATTGAGTCATATTTATCAACCTTTCCATTCTTTTTATAATCTTAACTATTTAAGAAATAAAAATATTGCAAATGTTATAGATTACCTCATCCTCTTCCTTTAAGAAAGGATATTTTGTCAAATACTTCTTGAATAGAGTTTAAAATCCAATATATCTTCCCTACGCATTGTGAAAGAAAGGTCAGCTAGTTCATTGATCACAAATTTATTTGGAGCAGACTTCCGATACTCAGCACAAATAAGTCTGGTTTTGGTGGCGTTCAAGGATGTAGCATCCTCCCCTATAAATAAGACCATTTAACATAAAAATGAAATAAGTGAATAATTCAATCCACTATCAAGGGTATTATACCTGGAGGAATCTCAGGAGGACTTAAAAGCTACAGTTATTCCAACTTTATATGAGTCTGCACTGTTACCACATGTAGTCTCAGTTGACTGACTAGAGTCTATTTCGTTGCGAGTCATTTTTACTCTTCAAAATTCTTGAAAGCAACGTTTCAGGCTTTCAACTATTGCTCCCTACATTGTGAAGTACATGTATATGATAAATATAATTACCATAATGGTACCTGAGGGTGTCCCTTGTGGAGAAACGAAGAAAAGGATATTTTGAAACAACTGCTCCACCAACATCTCATAATCACTAGCAGAGGGATATCTTTATATGCAAGAACAGCACTAGCAACAGCACTAATTATTTTTTATTACTGTCTTTACACAATTTCCTTTCTTGCAAAGCAAGTTCGACATCTCTTGAAAAATGTTTTGGTAGAGAGGAAAAGGATCAGGTAAAGGGACTGAGTCACCACTGTCTTTTATAACTCCCTCCTTTAGAAGGAACATCATCTAAATAAAAAGAAGAGTGTTAACCTTGATTTAACAAGGTGAACAAGCATCAAAATTGATGTCCACGTACTCACCTTACAGGAAATGGACTTTCATATTCTGTATTGTCTTCAAAGGAGAGCCTTCTCTTTGATATTTTGTAAGAATGCATTGGAGTACTGTCTTCTGACATGATGACTGATGTTGACTAAAAAAATGGATACAAAATCATTACACAAATAACTCTACATGATTTCGAGTATTATCATGGAATACTTATAAAGAGAAGTGGCATTAAAAATAAAGTTGAGTTATCAAACACATCATAATATGGATTACTTCTTGCTGCATTACTGGTTAGTACTACTCTTATTGATTGAATCATGATATCCTTCTGTTAATTTGTGCATCACTCACATCTCTATCGTTTGAATCAGCTGGGGTAGTCAATATAGGCGTCACAACAACTTTAATTTTTTCCTTGTTGATGATTTCTTCTCCTTCATCAATTCAACATAGTCTTCCCAATTGTGATCATATCTTTGAAAAGAAAGACACAAACCAACATTCCTCTCAAACGAAAAAGACTTAGTAAACTCTTGATGGATAAATTGAAGGTCAGTCTGCTGCTTTTTCTTGAGGAATTTTAACTATTTTGTTCCTCTCTAAATATGAAAGCAAGACACACACACTTGGAACTAATTTTAGCTGACTCAGACCATGTGCATTCTGTTACTACTTTTGTGCATACGCAGTTTACTGGGCACTATTCGGAACAAGTCTTCGACATGTCGATTTTGTGCTGGATTTGTTATACTTTTGCTGCTCCACCTGAAAAGAGTCATTAGGCATATGAGATGTGTTCATGCTCATGAGTCTAACTTTCATAGAATAAACTCCTGCTGCAGGTCCTATACTAATTTTTATTCCTTTAAAAAGCAACTTGTATCGTAAACATCAATTTGAACTTGAATGTGTGAATGAATACCCCGTCTTTGAATCTGTCATGGAGAGGACATGAACAAAGATGCGTTCAAGATGATATAAATGTCTTTGACTGTCTGTATTCATGAAGAAGTTCCTACTATGCTATCTAAACGCACAACAGCATTACTTCTTTTGAAAACCAGAGAAGTACATAAAGTTTCAAAAAAAGCATTAGATGGATTCCTGAAGACCTAACTATCTTTGTCAGAGCCGTAGTGATCAGTTTAGAATTTGAAATAAGACGTTATATAGAACTTTCTTCAATTAGTGATGGTACTATTGTTCGTGTATGTTTTAATGATGTTTTTCACAAATACTCCACAATGGACCTTTTTCAAGGACTACATTCAAAGTACTTTCAAGAAAAATATTATCGTGACTGTCTTGGAATGCTAGTGAGACTATTGTTTATTTTGTCATAATTTTTATTCTTTACTCGAAGGAGCCTTTGGAGGTTAAGTTGGGGAGACACATTGACCTTAACCAGAAATATGAGACCTCACCTGAAAAAGATTGGTGAATACGTATACATCATCCTTTGCTGAAGTCATTAACGATGTTAATTAGTGATATGGAAGAGGTGCTTTCATGTTTTTTGTGATATTTTAAAGTCTAATATGTATAAGATGTATACCCAATATTTTTCTTCAATGCCAGAGAATAAGACATGCTTTTTCGTGTTATGCAGGTATGCAGAGGTCATCAAAATACTAATGGCTATTTAGCTGATCTTTGTGATGGGAATCAATTTAAAAAGCATCGTCTATTTTCTTGTGATCCTAAAAGTCTTCAGATTATGCTTTACTATGATGAAGTTTGAGGTATGCAACCCCCTTGGTACAAAGACAAAATTTCATAAATTAGGTAAATACATCATATTCCTTTGAATTTATATTATGTTAATTATGTTATTTATAGGAATATTTTACTATATGCTGGGTAACCTTAGTCCACATTTGCGTTTCATCTTTTCGTGGCATTAATCTGCTTGCTATAATAGCAAAGGCAAAAGTTATTGAAAAATATGGAGTTGACACTATATTTAAACCATTTATGACTGATTTGTTAGAGTTGGAAGAAGTAGGTAACAGGTTTAGTTTCAGAATAACTTTATTTTTAAACCTTTTTTCAAGACTGGCTTGTGTGTTAAACTACATGGAGAAGACAAAATATTCGTGGAACTTTAGTTTTAGTTACTGGGGAGACAACTTGGCATCTCACTACTTGGGTGGTTATAAATCACCTTCAGGTGCTCTTAGGAAATGTAGATATTGTATGGCTACCTATGATGAAATGAAAAGCCAAGTATGTTTATGTGTTGTTTGATATTTTATCTATGATATGTGTATTGTAGTTCATAGCAGAAGAATTCCAAGCAAGACCCGAGAAACACACTATAGACATTGCTTAGCAATATCTAGTGCTTCTAATGAAGTTAGGAAGGCTAATGAAACTACATTTGGAATTTGTCGTGACTCCATTCTAAATACATCAAAGTACTTTCATGTGACTGAAGGGTTGTGTCCAGATGTGATGCATGATGTACTTGAGGGATGTGCTCAATATGATTGAAGTGAAGGAGCTTTTTAGCTATATTACTCTTAATTTGCTGATTAAGAGAATACAACTTTTCCTTTTTTGGGTAGTGATGCTACTGACAAGCCAACAATTATTTCACAAGTACTCTAAGCAGTTCTGACCACTCTATCAAACAAAAAGGTCATACTTTTAATGACTACATGTATTAGGATGTTGCTGTAAACATGCATGTATGTAATTTTTGCTTTTGTACATATAGCTGCAAAAATGTGGTGCTTCATACGTTTGTTGCCTCTTCTAATTGGAGATAAAGTTCCTGAAACATGTCCACAATGGCAAAATTATCTTCTTCTTTGTACTATTGTAGATTATCTTTTGTCACCAGTTTTGTCAATTAATTCTGTGGCTCATTTAAGGATGATCATAAACCACCATCACATAGGTTTCGCTGAACTATATCTGATTAATATTTAACAACTTACAAGGACCAGATGTTATTTCCTTCTCAAAACAGCTTGAAGATGAATGTAAATAATAACATTGAAGTTGCTGATGGTGGTATGAAAGACGTTTTGAAATGTTCTGAAAACACCCCCCCCCTTTTTTAAGTCGATGTGCAATTTCCTTAAACGAATTATGCATCCCCTCAAATCTCATGCACCAGAACCTCACTGGAGGACCTCAACTAAATAAACAATAAAGTCAACTAATCATGTATCAATAAGAGTTATTCGACATGACGGATGTAATATTTTATTGTTTTCATGCAGATACTAACATCAGTTGCTCAAATCTTTTGTATAAAAATCAGCTTATGGAAAAAATACCTTCACTCAATTTAGATGGAAATGTGTCAAGGTAAATGAACACTATTTTGACTTTAAAATGGTTAATAATATTTTAGTGTTAGGTGGATGAAAAGTGAATGGAATCACCTATAAGACTGGTTTATTGTCGTATTGTCTGTTAATTTGACTCCACTATTTGGACAGATTCAAAATATCATTGTAAATATGACGTTAACAGCTATTACTTTGTATGTGAACTTCTAGATACAGTATGTTTTTGTGAACATTTTCATTCTTATCAAATAAGAGTGACTTCTGATATTGTAATTGTTAAGCATAATGAGTTCTATGATCATACACCATTGTACCTCTACCAAGTTAATAATTTAATCATACATATCTTTAAAGTTGAAAAGGCATAAGTGGAGAGGTAATAGGTATGATAGAACATTTCAGACTTTTATATTTGTCTGTACAACCAACAAATCAACAGTGGGACGCTCTATCTCACTAGCTTCATGGAGGGTGAAAGATATCTAGGACTTTGTATGTCTGCCGGTCTGCTGATGAGATCTCCGGTTAGAAGATCGAAACAACCTTGCTCATTTCAACCAATTATCATCTGTCGAGGACTCTATTCCAGCTATTTCATGGCTGGTTGCTATGGACTCATTAGATGTATTTTTGATTGGTGTTGTGTTGTATATATGGCTTGGTTTTGTTTTATTGATTTTTAGTATTGGTTGTATAGACAAATATAAAGTCTGAAATGTTCTATCATATCTTTAAAGTATTACCTAATTCACAACATTTGATTTTTTGGAAATAATTTCTTACTATGTAAAATGAAGTGAAAATAAATGATTATAAAACAACTTCTACTACAATGACTCAAGTCAACATATGAAATGACAAAGGTCCTTAGACTTTAAGACCACATAGATCATTAAAGGTGTGTTAGGCACACAAACTCAGTTCACACTAAGTTATTGTGTGTCATTCACACTTTGCACATAGGTGTGCTTAGTGAATAGAGTGCTGTATACACTTCCGTTTTTTCAGTGTTTTGTGCTGTCTGTCCTGGTGTTTTCTGGTCAAAGTTTTGTTCGCTAGTTTCACTCAATCTCACACTTGCAATGTGCTGCCTGGCCAGCTGTTTTCTGCTCAAAGTCTGTTCGCTAGTTTCACTTGCTCTTACGCCTGCTTTGTGCTGTCTGTCCTGCTGTTTTCTGCTCAAAGTCTGCTCATCAGTTTTCACTTGCTCTTATGCTTGCTTTGTGCTGTCTGTCCTGCCGTTTTCTGTGCAAACTCTGTTCGCTAGTTTCACTTGCTCTTACGCTTGCTTTATGCTGTCTGTCCTGCTGTTTTTCTGTGCAATGCTTGTTGTATTAGTTCTGACGCTTGTTTAGTGGTCATTGACACTCATTTGTGCTTTGTAGCTTGGTCAGACAAGTTACTTTCTGCTTTTGGCTTGTTTCTGAACATATGCTGGCATGATTTACACACTTTCAATGCTAAAGGTACAGTAGTCAAACATTGTGGGCAAACTTTGCTTAGAGGCATGATAGTCAAGTTGGTACTACAGAAAGTAACTCACGGGAACACTTAAACGTCTTTCACTCCAACGAGGAAAAAAATGGCGATAACTAACCACGTGTTCTATTATATAGTGTAACTGCGCATGCGCAATTTCCACCATGGGGTTGTGTGTTTTATTAGTGCTACGCATGCGAGGTTTTCTTGAAGTAATATGGCCGACCGAACATGTACACAGTATTAGGGCAGTACCGCTCGATCTCCGCAACGCGGCATTTTCAGAGAAAAATACCCGAGAAAAATGATCTTTACAGTCCGTTTAGTAAGTGTTCGTTTTCATGCTGAATAGCCGTTCGAAAAAGGAGTGAAGCGGTAACAGACATACGTACATGCATAGCACCCATACATGCGAGTTTTACAGTGTCATTGTAATTAAATGCGGTGTAGGTATTGTTGTTGGGTATTTCCTGTGGTTCTGCAAACATAAGCCACTTTGGGAAATACCTCGCTCTGAATATAATACGCATGCGCGCTACTTTTGCTGCGGAGAAAATGGCCATGTCGATGTATAGGACACTAAGGTAGCACCGCTCGATCTCCACAACGCCGCATTTTCAGAGAAAACCGTTGATTAAACTGATCCTCACAGTCCGCTTGGTGAGTAATAATTGTTTTCATGCCGAATAGCCATTCGAGAAGGGAGTTAAAGCGGTAACAGACAGACAGACAGACAGACAGAGAAACCAACTACTGTAACCCTCGCTGCGCAAGCGCGCCAAGGTTAATAATTATTATAAAACTTACAAACTTACACATTTCTCAATACATATACAAGCATTTGCATAAAGGAAAAAATGAAGGCATAGTAATCCTAAATGTAAGAAGCAGTCAGACACAAGACCAATAAGACAAATATCACAATCTACAAAATCAATTACATTTATTACATTCAATTATAAACATCAGTATTTACCTCATCTGCCTCATTATCACTGTGTATACTCGCATCAATTACTGCTGGTATTTCCTCATCCATAGTATATGAAATGATAATAACAATAATTATTGTTTACTATTTTGAATTATTAATAATGTTGTACCTTGATGTATGGTTGAAGTATCGAAATCATGATCAAAAGTACTTCCACCGACATAATCTAATTGATTCCATGATTCCTCCTGAAAAAAAATGTTTTTAAGTAATTACATTTTATAAATCAAAATTATTTGTTATATACATGCATGTACATGTCAGTACATGGGAGTAAAGTAACAAAAATTAATAGTATTGCTTGTACACGATTATTATGTGCTGAAAACAATCTTTAAAAAGTAACAAAAGGTAAAAAGGACGATAGCTTCAATAGAGTATAAAGGTTAAAAAAAATCAATTCACTAAAATCATGCTTAACCAGTCCATACTAGGGGCTAACCTCACTATCAGAAGCGGCCCACTGGGTACCATTGTCATTGTTGTACTTGTCAAGCTTCACTCTCACGTTTTCTCAGTGATTCTTCACGATGGCGACAATAGGTAAAACTTGAAACGTATTCTTTGCAATGCCACAATACTTTCTCTTGCTCAACATAGCCATGATCGATCGCGTCCACGAGGTGTCAGATCATTACGTGACCATTGTGATTTCAATTTTGAGAGGTGTGGTTTGTAGATGAAAGTTAAAACGCGTCCGTATTTTGTTGTGCAACATGGACGAATGTATGGACGGATTCGTTAAACTACAAGCCCGTCATCCTTTCGTCTTGTAAGTAAAGCACGATTTCCGTGGACGCCGTCTATATACTATCAAACTCTTGTGTATATGTCTGCACATGTGCAGAAAGATTTTTTAGCCCCTTTTAGTTCCTGCAGTTAATAATGATAATAATTTTTATTAATAAGCATGAAAGAAAGTAAAGAATTATTTTTTAACTTTGTTCCTTTTAAGTTTCATTATCATTATCATAAAAAACAACACTGATCATTAAGAGTCGAGTTTATGCAATCAAGTCATTAATCATCATAGCACTTCCTGCAAAACCATAACTTAGATTTTGGTGGGTTCTTCATACCCAAGCATTAAAAATGATACCAATTAAGGCAGCAATCATAGACAACTGATGCTTGACTTTCATCACAAATTGGATTAGTGCATCTTTCACAGCATCAAATGGAGTTTTACTTAAATATGTCCATGACACCCATTAGTACTGACCAAGCGACCTGACTACAATACTTCCTACAACATTCCAAACGAACCTTCTCATCCAAGCATAAGACAGATAGTCCTTCTTGGTGTAACTTCTATGATGATGTAACTTGTACTATGATGATGACATCTCTATGTGTCATAAGGTTTGGTTTAGGGTGTAGGTGATGGATTTAGATGATGTCATCATATATGATGACATCACTACCTGTCATTTAATGATGATGTCATCAGAGTGAAGTTACACCAAGAACCACCCGACAGATATCTTCTCTGGTCTAACTTCAATATCATTCTCTTGTACTGTCTATTACTTGTGACAGCATTGTTAGCTACTTCAACATCAACATCAAGATGTTAAGTCCTGGTTGACTTTCATCTTTAAAAAACCCTTCTGCTTCTTTCTGGTTTCACAGTCAAGCATCCTCTGATGAGGAAGGTGGTCATATTTTTCCTATTTAATCAAGCTATCATAGTGATTCAGGTAATGACAGCTTCTTAAGGCTGGTTTCCATATAGCTTGCAACTGTTGCACAACAGTCATGTCATGTTGCAGAATTGTTGAAACACAACGTGTGCGATGTTGCCAATTGTGTGATTGTGTCGTGGAATTAGAACCAAGCTCTATCTCCACGATCGCTGCAACTATTGCACAACAGTTTCAATGATGTGGAAACACATCATTGAAACAAACCCCACCTATAACAAAATGGTGGCTGGAAGCAGCAGTACCTCTGGCTCTACTGAAACAAGGCACTACTCTGGTCACATTTGAGGTACAGTCAGATGAACAACAAACTGCCAATTTGAAGGATATTCGAGATACTAATGTTTTCACGGAAGAAATACAGAAATACCTAGTCTTATATGACAAATTCTCTACTGATTTCAAGAACAAGTACAAGGAAGCAGAATGCTTGGGATCCTATAGCAAAGACTTTCAGTTCAACTGTTGAATCAGTTGAGAAAAGGTATAAAAGTATAAGAACAAGCTATGGGAGATACTGAAGAAAAAGAAAACCTCCCAACAGGTACTGCTCGCAAAGAGTGGCTCATATCCCAGAGTATGAGGGCCTCAAACTGGCTTAATACATAAATTGAACACAGTGAAACAGTAATGAATATTGATCAAGTACATTGTTCAAGTCAACAGATAACAAGTGATAGGTTGTTAGATCATAGTGATAAAGAACAAGAAAGTTCACCTGCTAGCACGTTACATGATACACCTAAAGAAGCAAACTTGTAAGAGCATTTCAAAGTTGGTGATTAAAAGGCATGGACAAAGTTTAGCAAAAATAGCCTCAATCAAGTTCTTATGAAAACCAATTGGTAGCATTTTTCAAAGCACTTGATACTGACATCCAGCAATTCAAGGAAAAGAAGAATTATTATGTGTAGATGATGAAGACAAGTTATTCTGCAAGAGCTTAGTTCCTCAGCTAAAGAGACTGCCACCTCAGTTGGAACAGAGATCAAAGATTGAAATACAGCAAATACTATTCAATTATGACTTTCATCAACAATTTCAGCTATGACAGTTCTGGCAAATTACACCAGAAAAACATGTAACTATATTGTACATGTATGCATCTAAGTATACACTCTTATTATAGTAATTGTAATAGTTAAATGAGAGACAGTTTTACATTATTCTTGTGTTTTCTTGTACATGTTGTGTTTGCCATGGTACTTGTCTGCCGTTTTGATCTGCACCAAAACAATGCCTATTGCCACTAATATGCCCAAGATGTTGTAATCCTTGGACATCATCATTTTAGGACAATCTTCCTCCAGTCTACAGGAAACAATTTCACTTATTTCTCTTTTCACAATCGACAAACCACTGGGTAAGTAGTGTGCATTTTCAGTTAAACGTAAATAGTTGTGCAGGCATTATTATAGCTTTAATGATGCTTTAAACAGTTCAGGTGATGCATTAATAGGGCAACATATATTCTCCATTGGCAGCTAATATGCCAAATGCATTTTCTATTGTTCTTTCTCTAGATGTACAGTAGTTGTAAATTTTGTTGTGGCCTGTCAAAATTTTCCCAGGATAAGGCTTCATTAACCAAGTTTTTCAAGGGAAATATATCATCACCAAATAGAGTATAAGGAAGTTTAATTTTGTTAACTGACTTATCATCTGGAAGATGCATTAGGTTATTTCCTAACATTTAACTAATTTGCTGATGAACCGAAAATTGCAGCATCATGGTCACTGCCATATGCACCAATGTTGACCATTGTGAATGTCTATTTCGAATTACATACAGCCAGTAACACCCATACTATGGAAATTTTTATAATTATAATAAGCGGACCCAGCATTCTTGGGACATTAAATACAAATTTGCTTTTCATCAATAGCTCCAATACAATAAGGGAAGTTTCCACTCTGGTTCAAAACCTTTTGCTATACTTCTCCATTCCTCCTCACTTGATTGGACTTTCAAATAGTCGTTTCACAGAGCTTCCCAAATTGCTTGGCATGTTTTCTTTTATTATTTTGCAGATTGTTGCAAGACCGATTCTAAAGGCAAACGACTGTGATTGCTGTGAGTCAACCTGAAAGATATCGTTAGACATACAGCTAGTCTTTTCACCAACAGGTATAACATCATGAGAACGACAGCTTTTCTTTTAATGTATGGACTAACCATAGAAACCAGGTGGTCAAATCGTTCTGGAGACATTCTTAGAAATCTAATGTAAGAATACTTGAGTGATTATAGTGTACTAGAAGCTAGGTTTTTAACATTCACCTGTAATAGTACTCCGTGTCATTTTGTCTCATGTCTGGTAGCAGAGAACAGCAGCACCCAAATCATTTTCTTCAACAAAAGTCTTTCTAACCCAATATTTGTGTTTCTTATAAGACCTTCTCTTCCTTATAACAACAACCCGCATCAACAATAATAGAGACAGGAATAGCCTTTTGACTTGCATAAAGGCAGCCATTTTATAGTAATAACAGTAAATTAACATTACTAACTATTAATAATTAAAAAGTACGCAATGATATGGAAACATGGAACAACGCAATATCTGCAACATGACACGACTGTTGTGCAACAGATGCAAACTATATGGAAACCAGCCTTTACTTTGCGAACATCATGGGTGTGGTTTTCATTAACATCAGTGACAACCAAATGCTGCCATCATCACTTAAAGATAATTTTGATCATCACCTTACGTTACTTATATTAGTACTACTATAGAAAACATTGTGACATTTAGACCTAACTATACAAACTACACAAATGGGATCAGTACTGACCTCTGATTTAGGTCTCTTTCCTTTTCTTTTACCCTGATACTTTTTACCACCAAAGACACAGGAAAGATTGATGTAGTAGTAACTAAGTCTTGATTAGCTTTTGCAGACTTAAGTGGAATTCTTTACTGGCAGCCTGAAGTGTCTTTGAATCACTGTGACTCAATTGAATTGATTTCGCCTTCTTGTATGCTGCCACTTTCTCTTTGAAATGGAAATATGAGGAAAAACTTTCTCAAGATCTATCGAAGTGTGGTTCAAAGGAAGGTCTGTGAAACTCTTCAACGCGCTTCAGCCGCCATTTTTATTAATAAATATTAATAGTTAGTAACTTATTTAATAATTTCTTGGGATTAACGGCTATAATTATTGCAGCGGCTGCCGGATACTGTGAAAATTTTGTGACCTGATCATACATAAACAAACTATAATGAACATTAACATACCGCCGGCCAAGACCGGATCTGGTCTTTAACAACAATAAAGAGTCATAATTAATCATCTTGAGAGGATAACAACAAGGCTATTTTAGATATTGGCCTCTTGTAGGTCCCTGAGTTTGTCTTCACAGTGACTACTTGCACGAGATCATCTTTGGCCTGCATGAATCTTAATCACTCTGGCAAGTGGCCATTTCAAGAGAATTAAATTATCCTGTTGCAAAATCACAATATCTCCAACACAAATATTTCTTGATGGATAGTGCCATTTTGTATAGCGTTTCAGACTAGTGATGTACTCAGACAACCAATGTTGCCAGAAATGACGTACAAGTGCTTGACATAGGTGCCAGCGATGAAAGAGAACAAGGGAACAGTATGAGAATGAGGAATCAGGCAGAGCTTCCAATGGTCTGCGATGAGAACAGTGCAAGGAGTGACAGCTCCTATTCCATCATCATCAAGTGGGAGAGAGATAAGAGGTCTACTGTTGAGACATGATTCCACTTGAGCGAGAACCGTAGTAAACTCTTCTAATATCAGCTTCACACTGCCAAGTACACGTGTGTTCAGGAATGAAATTCTACTGTATATTTGGTGTTGAACAAAACTCAGAGATAGTATCTTACGACCTCTGGGTTTTCAGAAATGCAATATGTTCTTCAATATCTCGAGCTGCGCCACAAAATTTGTACCGTGGTCGCTCCATATAAGAGTTAGCTTCCTGGTGAGATAGGAAGTGCCTTAAACAGGCTAGGAAGGCTTCAGTTGTTAACTCTGACACCAGTTCTAAATGCACAGCTTTCACTGAAAGTGAAACAAAACACTGGCTTAGAGTTTTAACTACAGTAGTTTTCCTCACATGTCCATATTTGAGTAGAAAGGGCCTGGCAGAGTCCACACCAACCTTGTCAAAAACAAGATCAGGAGTGAGAACATTCAATAGGTAATTGGACCTAGCATCTGATGTTGAGGCTTTGCTGAGGTACGTCGACAAATGACACAAACTGCGGGTGATTTGATCAAATTGCTTAATGTCCTCCGAGTGATTGTAGAAACGGTGATTCAGAGAACAGGCTAGTAATGTAGGACAAAGCATGAAGTATGCAAAGGTGTTCAAAATGAATCATCAGCTTTAGTACAGGATGTGTTTCCAGATAGGATGACAGGATGCTGACTTGGAATATGACACTTTCTTGACGCAGTCCTCTGCTACCCACATATAGATGCCGGTGAGTCAAGGATTGGGTGGAGGGGATAGCAAAGGACTAGAGCTATGTAGGATTTTACTTTCTTAATAGTCTCAATTTCCTCAGGAAAGCAATCTTCTTGAGAAATCAATATCCAATAAGTCTCAGCTGTTGTGTAGGTCCTGAGTAGTCAGAGATGAAGATGACTAGATAAATCATTCTTGTTGGTACGACAATTATTGACAAAATGAAGGATCCAAGCTGTGACATATTCAACTTGGTATAACTGGAGTAATGATCAATAGAAATGATTGGCACCTGTTCTGAGTTACTGTGTGGAGGTTGTAGATACCCTTTCCTCTGTTGTCTTCAATATGAGGGAGGTCTGACGGATGAGGCCAAGCTGGTGGGTGGCTGATCAACCAATGGGGACCATTCCACCATAACGGGTTCCAACAGCTCTAATGGAAACAGACCTCTGATGCAACCAGTCAGCGGGTTGTCCAGTTCCATGGACATGGTCAACGATCGGGTGCTATCAATTCCACGATGTAAGCCACTCGGTTGGGCACGTAAGTGGTTAAAACCATCTGGGGTTTCTCGTTTCAATTAGCCAGCTGAGAACGATAATGCTGTCAGTCCTCAGGCATATATTGGAACAACTGACAAATGAAAACCTGCTGGACATGATGAAGTAGCTGAGCTAAAAAGGTATGTTCCACATAACTGCCCGACGAGGAATGGGTCAATCGCTTGATGGGGGCCACCCTTGGTCTTAGAGTCACTAACATGAACTTGTATTTCTCCATCTAGGATCCATCATTACAGATAATGACAGCTGAATATGCTTGGCTTCCATGCATCACAAAAAGCCATGGAGTTCCATGGAGCTATATTGTGGAGCTTCCTTGGAGACGTAGTAGCACGCGGGATGTAGTTTTGTAGAGGAGGAGGTTGAGGTTCAGATCTCCATCGAGACAGATATCATGAACTGAGTCAGGTACTGGGTCATCCCAACAGATTTTCAGCTCCAATAGCTGTTCTTAATCTTGTATGATGGAGGAGAAAAACAACCTGAGAACATCAAAGGTTCTGGCGATTTTATCAGATGCCGATGCATTTGGTAATAGGACGACTAGAAGGTGCTAACTTAGCACAGTCACACGGAAAGGTCTAGGTTTGCATTCCACTCTATTCCAAGTGTTTTAACGTATTCTATGTAAAGACTTGGGAATTTGTACTACATCAATCTGGGAGTTCATAGCTCAGGAGGTATGTGCTGTAAAAACCACCTGGTCATTTGAATTCCACTTACGCAACAAGAAGCCCACATGAGAGGATAGTCCATGGCGAAATCAAGGGCGTTCTTGCTGATCGACATGTTGGCAGCGAACATTTTAGAGGGGAGACCACAAAGGTGACTGGGGCAACGTGGGGTAGTCAAGTAGAGGATCCTTGGGATTCCTCCCTCCAAACCAACTGATGTAGATCTCTATAGGATTTAGTGAGTTCAATGGCACGGTACTGCGACAGGACATCCGCTAAAAACAAGGCCACACGGTGTAAACGAAAATGAAGTAGTACATCAAGGAGAGGGTGGGTGAATGGTAGGTCCAAACCAACAATACACTTTTAGGAGACTCAGTAGAAGACTTTACCTGAAGCGTCAAACACAGCTCTGATATTTGTGGTTGTGCTTCGACTCCCTTTTACTGCATGCATTGGAAGATAGAAACGTCTGTGAAGACTTCTCCAGATCATCCAGGGAACTAGTTAGCATTGCCCCTTTCAAAGTACTCATTCATCACAGAAATAAAACTCATCAAACTGCTCCTTGGCATATAGAGATCGCTCAATGAAGAGAATTTTCTCACAGCCTGAGATTGGATTCACCTAATGACTTAGCATGTGATGTTCTTGGCAGAGGAAACAATGACGAACGACCATCTTTTGATCGTGAGTGATTGTTTTTGAAATGTTGCCCAATAACGCTCTTATGGAGTGAGATAGGATTATCTTTGGACAATTCCTCAATCTCCAGAACTTTCACAAACAAATCATCTCAGTGGGACGGAAAACATGATAGAGCAATGGAGTGATTGAGGCATCTGACATGAGCTTTCAGCGAGAACCCACCAAATCTGTCTCAAGGCAGACGGAGAGCAGGAGCACGTCCGCCGGCCCTGACGTAGAATTTCAACAAAGATGTCAACTCCAAAAGTATGTCTATTTTCTGGGGAGACCAAAGTCTGGGTCTGCTAGGGGAATGCCTGCAAATTCCATTCAATAAAAGAAATGGGGTAAGTGCAGGTCACACGTACACGAGGTACAACAACAGTGTCACCTTGAATTTTCTGAAGGAGACCGAACAGAGGATATAGTGAGACTAGTGAGGCTTGGTGAGGAGAGTTGTGAGAGAGACAGCAATGCCGAATTTGCCACACCTTGTCGAGCGGGAAGACAGGCTTTGAGACAAATGCTCTGATACAAAGGAGGCTGACCGAGGGAGAGGTCAAGAATGGCTCAGCTTCCCGGAGGAACCATCGGAGCAAACCAAAACACGACAGGTCTGAGCAAAGATTTGGAAGAAAGTCCAGGGCAGTATTCGACACAAACAGATTGAGAATACTAGTGGTACCAGTGGAAGTTGTGCATTATCCTTGTGTTCCAAGTGTAAAAGGTAGATGTGGCTTCTGCATTTCTGCATCGATGGCAGAGACTGCACTCCTTAACAAATGGCCTGGTCGGAGACATTCATGCAAGGGTGTGGATGGTGACTTCAATGTAAGGACCATTCATCGTGAGGTAGTGACTGAATTGCAGACATGCATATAGAGGGGTTTGTGAAACTTACAAATGACACAGTTGGTGGCTGAGAATTCACAGTACTGGCTGTAAAGAGGTTATTGACTTTCCGCATTAGAAACCCTCTTCACGTGATCTTCAATCGAGAGGCTCTCTTATGGGTCTGAGACTAAAGCTTAGAAGCTTGGGCAGTAGGTTATGAACCAAGGAGCCTCTGGTAGTGAGGCACAAACGAGTCTTGACGGTACTTTTCCCACTAAAATGGTATTAGTATCTAGTTGAGCTAAGCACGGATGTGATAAAGGAACCAGATGGTCATACTCCATTGCCTTGAGAGCTCGAGATGTTGTTGAAGAATCATGAGTCGGCGGAGTCTTTGCCAGTTCCATCTCTGAGAGAAGTGGCCTCAAGGAATATACGAAATGGTCTGGTGAATAGCGTGGGGATCATACGTGCCTTCGGCTTTCAATGGTTCAAATAGCAATCACCAATCGAGAAGACTTCCAATTGGACCACTTGGATGTTACCACCAACTTCCTCTGCCCATCGGGTGAGGGTTATAGAGTTTTGGAGTCCAAGGCCTTGACAGACAGGGAAATTAGCAAACTCTTGATTTTAAGGGAGCAGTCAAACACTTTATCAAGTTGTGTTTGGAGGTATGAGCTGATCGGATTCCTCTACCAAGGGCAAAGAAACCTACAGGATTCTTCAATTCAACCTTGAGATCAGAAGTTGCTTTTCATTGAGAAGAAGAAAACATCTCAGGTCTCAGACAAGGAGCCAATTCTTTCGTTTAAGAATAAATTTCTTTCAAGGCGAAA